>NW_025725687.1:3526627-3696468 GCF_021461395.2 Schistocerca americana | reverse complement strand
CATTTGTATTAAATTCGGATGCAATTTCTGTGTTTCATCATCAATAAGAAGGTCCAAGGGATACAGTAAACCTGAAGTGAAGCATTGGAATCTAAAACTGAACTCACAGCAGAAGTTCAAATCATAGAATGGTAGAGTGTCAGTCCTCTTGTACTTAAGTCGGCATTGTGCCTTTTGTATTAAATTCCGATGCAATTTCTGTGTTTCATCACCAATAAGAAGGTCTAAGGGATACAGTAAACCTGAAGAGAAGCATCGGATTCTTAAACTGGACTCACAGGAGAGGTTCAAATCATTGAAAATTAGAGTGTCAGTCCTCTTGTGTTTAAATCGGCATTGTGCGTTTTGAATTTAAATCCGTTGCAATTTCTGTGTTCCATCGTCAATAAGAAGGTCCAAGGGATACAGTAACCCTGAAGTGAAGCATCGGAATCTAAAACTGGACTCACAGGAGAGGTTCAAGACATAGAAAGTTAGGGTGTCAATCCTCTTGTACTTAAATCGCCATTGTGCCTTTTGTATTACATTCGGATGCAATTTCTGTGCTTCATCGCCAATGAGAAGGTCCAAGGGATATAGTAAACCTGAAGTGAAGCATCGGTATCTAAAACTGGACCCACAGGAGAGGTCAAATCACCGAAAGTGAGAGTGTCAGTTCTCTTGTACTTAATTCGGCATTGTGCCTTTTGTATTAAATTGGGATGCAATTTCTGTGCTTCATCGCCACTAAGATGGTCCAAGGTATACAGTAAACCTGACGTGAAGCGTCGGAATCTAAAACTGGACTCACAGGGGAGGTTCAGATCATAGAAAGTTAGAGTGTCAGTCCTCTTGTACTTAAGTCGGAATTGTACCTTTTGAATTTAATTCCGATGTAATTTGTTTGTTCCATCGTCAGTAAGACGGTCCAAGGGATACATAGACCAGCAGTGAAGCATCGGAACCTAAAACTGGACTCACAGGAGAGGTTTAAATCATAGAAAGTTAGAGTGTCAGTCCTCTTGTACTTAAGTCGGCATTGTGCCATTTGTATTACATTCGGATGCAATTTCTGTGCTTCATTGCCAATAAGAAGATCCAAGGGATACAGTAAACCTGAAGTGAAGCATTGGAATCCAAAATTGGACTCACAGGAGAGTTTCAAATCATGGAAAGTTAGTGTCAGTCCTCTTGTACTTAAGTCGGCAATGTGCCTTTTGAATTAATTCCGATGCAGTTTCTATGTTTCGTCATCAATAAGAAGGTCCAAGGGATACAGTAAACCTGAAGTGAAGCATCGGAATCTAAAACTGGACTCATAGGAGAGGTTCAAACCATAGAAAGTTAGAGTGTCAGTCCTCTTGTACTTAAGTCGGAATTGTGCTTTTTGAATTTAAATCCGATGCAATTTCTGTGTTTCATCGTCAATAAGAAGGTCCAAGGGATACATAGACCAGAAGTGAAGCATCGGAATCTAAAACTGGACTCACAGGAGAGGTTTTAATCATAGAAAGTTAGAGTGTCAGTCCTCTTGTACTTAAGTCGGCATTGTGCCATTTGTATTACATTCGGATGCAATTTCTGTGCTTCATTGAAAATAAGAAGATCCAAGGGATACAGTAAACCTGAAGTGAAGCATTGGAATCCAAAAGTGGACTCACAGGAGAGGTTCAAATCATAGAAAGTTAGAGTGTCAGTCATCTTGTACTTAAGTCGGCATTGTGCCTTTTGAATTTAAATCCGATGCAATTTCTGTGTTTCATCGTCAATAAGAAGGTCCAAGGGATACAGTAAACCTGAAGTGAAGCATCGGAATCTAAAACTGGGCTCACAGGAGAGGTTTAAATCATAGAAAGTTAGAGTGACAGTACTCTTGTACTTAAGGCGGCATTGTGCCTTTTGTATTAAATTCGGATGCAATTTCTGTGCTTCATAGCCAATAAGAAGGTCCAAGGGATACAGTAAACCTGACGTGAAGCATTGGAATCCAAAAGTGGACTCACAGGAGAGGTTCAAATCATAGAAAGTTAGAGTGTCAGTCCTGTTGTACTTAAGTCGGCAATGTGCCTCTTGAATTTAATTCCGATTCAGTTTCTATGTTTCGTCGTTAATAAAAAGGTCCAAGGGATACAGTAAACCTGAAGTGAAGCATCGGAACTTAAAACGGGACTGACAGGTGAGGTTCAAATCATAGAAAGCTAGAAAGTCAGCCCTCTTGTACTTAAGTCGGCATTGTGCCATTTGTATTAAATTCGGATGCAATTTCTGTGTTTCATCATCAATAAGAAGGTCCAAGGGATACAGTAAACCTGAAGTGAAGCATTGGAATCTAAAACTGAACTCACAGCAGAAGTTCAAATCATAGAATGGTAGAGTGTCAGTCCTCTTGTACTTAAGTCGGCATTGTGCCTTTTGTATTAAATTCCGATGCAATTTGTGTGTTTCATCACCAATAAGAAGGTCTAAGGGATACAGTAAACCTGAAGAGAAGCATCGGATTCTTAAACTGGACTCGCAGGAGAGGTTCAAATCATTGAAAATTAGAGTGTCAGTCCTCTTGTGTTTAAATCGGCATTGTGCGTTTTGAATTTAAATCCGTTGCAATTTCTGTGTTCCATCGTCAATAAGAAGGTCCAAGGGATACAGTAACCCTGAAGTGAAGCATCGGAATCTAAAACTGGACTCACAGGGGAGGTTCAGATCATAGAAAGTTAGAGTGTCAGTCCTCTTGTACTTAAGTCGGAATTGTACCTTTTGAATTTAATTCCGATGTAATTTCTTTGTTCCATCGTCAGTAAGACGGTCCAAGGGATACATAGACCAGAAGTGAAGCATCGGAATCTAAAACTGGACTCACAGGAGAGGTTTAAATCATAGAAAGTTAGAGTGTCAGTCCTCTTGTACTTAAGTCGGCATTGTGCCATTTGTATTACATTCGGATGCAATTTCTGTGCTTCATTGCCAATAAGAAGATCCAAGGGATACAGTAAACCTGAAGTGAAGCATTGGAATCCAAAATTGGACTCACAGGAGAGTTTCAAATCATGGAAAGTTAGTGTCAGTCCTCTTGTACTTAAGTCGGCAATGTGCCTTTTGAATTAATTCCGATGCAGTTTCTATGTTTCGTCATCAATAAGAAGGTCCAAGGGATACAGTAAACCTGAAGTGAAGCATCGGAATCTAAAACTGGACTCATAGGAGAGGTTCAAACCATAGAAAGTTAGAGTGTCAGTCCTCTTGTACTTAAGTCGGAATTGTGCTTTTTGAATTTAAATCCGATGCAATTTCTGTGTTTCATCGTCAATAAGAAGGTCCAAGGGATACATAGACCAGAAGTGAAGCATCGGAATCTAAAACTGGACTCACAGGAGAGGTTTTAATCATAGAAAGTTAGAGTGTCAGTCCTCTTGTACTTAAGTCGGCATTGTGCCATTTGTATTACATTCGGATGCAATTTCTGTGCTTCATTGCCAATAAGAAGATCCAAGGGATACAGTAAACCTGAAGTGAAGCATTGGAATCCAAAACTGGACTCACAGGAGAGGTTCAAAGCATCGAATGTTAGAGTGTGAGTTCTCTTGTACTTAAGTCGGCATGGTGCCTTTTGTATTGAATTCGGATACAATTTCTGTGCTTCATCGCCACTAAGAAGGTCCAAGGTATACAGTAAACCAGAAGTGTAGCGTCGGAATCTAAAACTGGGCCCTCAGGAGAGGTTCAAATCATAGAAAGTTAGAGTGTCAGTCATCTTGTACTTAAGTCGGCATTGTGCCTTTTGAATTTAAATCCGATGCAATTTCTGTGTTTCATCGTCAATAAGAAGGTCCAAGGGATACAGTAAACCTGAAGTGAAGCATCGGAATCTAAAACTGGGCTCACAGGAGAGGTTTAAATCATAGAAAGTTAGAGTGACAGTACTCTTGTACTTAAGGCGGCATTGTGCCTTTTGTATTAAATTCGGATGCAATTTCTGTGCTTCATAGCCAATAAGAAGGTCCAAGGGATACAGTAAACCTGACGTGAAGCATTGGAATCCAAAAGTGGACTCACAGGAGAGGTTCAAATCATAGGAAGTTAGAGTGTCAGTCCTGTTGTACTTAAGTCGGCAATGTGCCTTTTGAATTTAATTCCGATTCAGTTTCTATGTTTCGTCGTTAATAAAAAGGTCCAAGGGATACAGTAAACCAGAAGTGAAGCATCGGAATCTAAAACTGGACTCACAGGAGAGGTTCAAATCATAGAAAGTTAGAGTGTCTGTCCTCTTGTACTTAAGTAATCATTGTGGCTTTTGTATTAAATTCGGAAGCAATTTCTGTGTTTCATCGTCAATAAGAGGGTCCAAGGGATACAGTAAACCTGAAGTGAAGCATCGGAACTTAAAACGGGACTGACAGGTGAGGTTCAAATCATAGAAAGCTAGAGTGTCAGCCCTCTTGTACTTAAGTCGGCATTGTGCCATTTGTATTAAATTCGGATGCAATTTCTGTGTTTCATCATCAATAAGAAGGTCCAAGGGATACAGTAAACCTGAAGTGAAGCATTGGAATCTAAAACTGAACTCACAGCAGAAGTTCAAATCATAGAATGGTAGAGTGGCAGTCCTCTTGTACTTAAGTCGGCATTGTGCCTTTTGTATTAAATTCGGATGCAATTTCTGTGTTTCATCATCAATAAGAAGGTCTAAGGGATACAGTAAACCTGAAGAGAAGCATCGGATTCTTAAACTGGACTCACAGGAGAGGTTCAAATCATTGAAAATTAGAGTGTCAGTCCTCTTGTACTTAAGTCGGCATTGTGCGTTTTGAATTTAAATCCGTTGAAATTTCTGTGTTCCATCGTCAATAAGAAGGTCCAAGGGATACAGTAACCCTGAAGTGAAGCATCGGAATCTAAAACTGGACTCACAGGAGAGGTTGAAGACATAGAAAGTTAGGGTGTCAATCCTCTTGTACTTAAATCGCCATTGTGCCTTTTGTATTACATTCGGATGCAATTTCTGTGCTTCATCGCCAATGAGAAGGTCCAAGGGATATAGTAAACCTGAAGTCAAGCATCGGTATCTAAAACTGGACCCACAGGAGAGGTCAAATCACCGAAAGTGAGAGTGTCAGTTCTCTTGTACTTAATTCGGCATTGTGCCTTTTGTATTAAATTCGGATGCAATTTCTGTGCTTCATCGCCACTAAGATGGTCCAAGGTATACAGTAAACCTGACGTGAAGCGTCGGAATCTAAAACTGGACTCAAAGGGGAGGTTCAGATCATAGAAAATTAGAGTGTCGGTCCTCTTGTACTTAAGTCGGAATTATACCTTTTGAATTTAATTCCGATGTAATTTCTTTGTTCCATCGTCAGTAAGACGGTCCAAGGGATACATAGTCCAGAAGTGAAGCATCGGAATCTAAAACTGGACTCACAGGAGAGGTTTAAATCATAGAAAGTTAGAGTGTCAGTCCTCTTGTACTTAAGTCGGCATTGTGCCATTTGTATTACATTCGGATGCAATTTCTGTGCTTCATTGCCAATAAGAAGATCCAAGGGACACAGTAAACCTGAAGTGAAGCATTGGAATCTAAAACTGGACTCACAGGAGAGTTTCAAATCATGGAAAGTTAGTGTCAGTCCTCTTGTACTTAAGTCGGCAATGTGCCTTTTGAATTTAATTCCGATGCAGTTTCTATGTTTCGTCATCAATAAGAAGGTCCAAGGGATACAGTAAAGCTGAAGTGAAGCATCGGAATCTAAAACTGGACTCATAGGAGAGGTTCAAACCATAGAAATTTAGAGTGTCAGTCCTTTTGTACCTAAGTCGACATTGTGAATTTTGAATTTAATTCCTATGCAATTTCTGTGCTGCATCGTCAGTAATAAGGTCCAAGGGAAACAGAAAACTTGAAGTGAAGCATCGGAATCTGAACTGGACTCACAGGAGAGGTTCAAATCATAGAAAGTTAGAGTGTCAGTCATCTTGTACTTATGTCGGCATTGTGCCTTTTGAATTAAATTCCGATGCAATTTCTGTGTTTCATCGTCAATACGAAGGTCCAAGGGATACAGTAAACCTGAAGTGAAGCATCGGAATCTAAAACTGGATTCACAGGAGAGGTTCAAATCATAGAAAGTTAGAATGTCAGTCCTCTTGTACTTAAGTCGGCATTGTGCATTTTGTATTAAATTCGGATGCAATTTCTTTGTTTCATCGTCAATATGGAGGTCCTAGGCATACAGTAAACCTGAAGTGAAGCATCGGAATCTAAAACTGGACTCACAGGAGAGGTTCAAATCATAGAAAGTTAGAGTGTCTGTCCTCTTGTACTTAAGTCATCATTGTGGCATTTGTATTAAATTCGGATGCAATTTCTGTGTTTCATCGTCAATATGAAAGTCCAAGGGATACAGTAAACCTGAAGTGAAGCATCGGAATCTAAAACTGGACTCACAGGAGAGGTTCAAATCATAGAAAGTTAGAGTGTCAGTCCTCTTGTACTTAAGTCGGCATTGTGCCTTTTGTATTATATTAGGATGCAATTTCTGTGTTCCATCGTCAATAAGAAGGTCCAAGGGCTAAAGTAAACCTGAAGTGAAGCATCGGAATCTAAAACTGGACTCACGGGAGGGGTTCAAATCATAGAAAGTTAGAGTGTCAATCCTCTTGTTCTTCAGTCGGCATTGTGGCATTTGTACTAAATTCGGATGCAATTTCTGTGTTTCATCGTCAATGAGATGGTCCAAGGAATACAGTAATCCTGAAGTGAAGCATCGGAATCTAAAACTGGACTCACAGGGGAGGTTCAAATCATAGAAAGTTAGAGTGTAGAGACCTCTAGTACTTAAGTCGGCATTGTGCCTTTTGTATTAAATTCGGATCCAATTTCTGTGTTTCATCGTCAATTAGAGGGTCCAAGGGATACTGTAAACCTGAAGTGAAGCATCGGAACTTAAAACTAGACTCACAGGTGAGGTTCAAATCATAGAAAGTTAGAGTGTCAGTCATCTTGTACTTAAGTCGGCATTGTGCCTCTTGTATTAAATTCGGATGCAATTTCTGTGTTTCATCATCAATGAGATGGTCCAAGGGATACAGTAAACCTGAAGTGAAGCATTGGAATCTAAAACTGGACTCACAGCAGAGGTTCAAATCATAGAATGATAGAGTGTCAGCCCTCTTGTACTTAAGTCGGCATTGTGCCTTTTGTATTAAATTCGAATGCAATTCCTGTGCTTCATCGTCAATAAGACGGTCCAAGGTATACACTAAAACTGAAGTGAAGCATCGGAGTCTAAAACTGGACTCACAGCAGAGGTTCATATCATAGAAAGTTGGAGTGTCAGTCCTCTTCTACTTAAGTCGGCACTGTGCCTTTTGTA
Source organism: Schistocerca americana (assembly GCF_021461395.2). NCBI lineage: Eukaryota > Metazoa > Arthropoda > Insecta > Orthoptera > Acrididae > Schistocerca > Schistocerca americana. The sequence goes on along the minus strand of NW_025725687.1, from coordinate 3,689,122 downwards.
TTAAATTCGGATGCAATTTCTGTGTTTCATCGTCAATACGAAGGTCCAAGGGATACAGTAAACCAGAAGTGAAGCATCGGAATCTAAAACTGGACTCACAGGAGAGGTTCAAATCATAGAAAGTTAGAGTGTCTGTCCTCTTGTACTTAAGTAATCATTGTGGCTTTTGTATTAAATTCGGATGTAATTTCTGTGTTTCATCGTCAATAAGAGGGTCCAAGGGATACAGTAAACCTGAAGTGAAGCATCGGAACTTAAAACGGGACTGACAGGTGAGGTTCAAATCATAGAAAGCTAGAGTGTCAGCCCTCTTGTACTTAAGTCGGCATTGTGCCATTTGTATTAAATTCGGATGCAATTTCTGTGTTTCATCATCAATAAGAAGGTCCAAGGGATACAGTAAACCTGAAGTGAAGCATTGGAATCTAAAACTGAACTCACAGCAGAAGTTCAAATCATAGAATGGTAGAGTGTCAGTCCTCTTGTACTTAAGTCGGCATTGTGCCTTTTGTATTAAATTCGGATGCAATTTCTGTGTTTCATCATCAATAAGAAGGTCTAAGGGATACAGTAAACCTGAAGAGAAGCATCGGATTCTTAAACTGGACCCACAGGAGAGGTTCAAATCATTGAAAATTAGAGTGTCAGTCCTCTTGTACTTAAGTCGGCATTGTGCGTTTTGAATTTAAATCCGTTGCAATTTCTGTGTTCCATCGTCAATAAGAAGGTCCAAGGGATACAGTAACCCTGAAGTTAAGCATCGGAATCTAAAACTGGACTCACAGGAGAGGTTCAAGACATAGAAAGTTAGGGTGTCAATCCTCTTGTACTTAAATCGCCATTGTGCCTTTTGTATTACATTCGGATGCAATTTCTGTGCTTCATCGCCAATGAGAAGGTCCAAGGGATATAGTAAACCTGAAGTGAAGCATCGGTATCTAAAACTGGACCCACAGGAGAGGTCAAATCACCGAAAGTGAGAGTGTCAGTTCTCTTGTACTTAATTCGGCATTGTGCCTTTTGTATTAAATTGGGATGCAATTTCTGTGCTTCATCGCCACTAAGATGTTCCAAGGTATACAGTAAACCTGACGTGAAGCGTCGGAATCTAAAACTGGACTCACAGGGGAGGTTCAGATCATAGAAAGTTAGAGTGTCAGTCCTCTTGTACTTAAGTCGGAATTATACCTTTTGAATTTAATTCCGATGTAATTTCTTTGTTCCATCGTCAGTAAGACGGTCCAAGGGATACATAGACCAGAAGTGAAGCATCGGAATCTAAAACTGGACTCACAGGAGAGGTTTAAATCATAGAAAGTTAGAGTGTCAGTCCTCTTGTACTTAAGTCGGCATTGTGCCATTTGTATTACATTCGGATGCAATTTCTGTGCTTCATTGCCAATAAGAAGATCCAAGGGATACAGTAAACCTGAAGTGAAGCATTGGAATCCAAAACTGGACTCACAGGAGAGTTTCAAATCATGGAAAGTTAGTGTCAGTCCTCTTGTACTTAAGTCGGCAATGTGCCTTTTGAATTAATTCCGATGCAGTTTCTATGTTTCGTCATCAATAAGAAGGTCCAAGGGATACAGTAAACCTGAAGTGAAGCATCGGAATCTAAAACTGGACTCATAGGAGAGGTTCAAACCATAGAAAGTTAGAGTGTCAGTCCTCTTGTACTTAAGTCGGCATTGTGCTTTTTGAATTTAAATCCGATGCAATTTCTGTGTTTCATCGTCAATAAGAAGGTCCAAGGGATACATAGACCAGAAGTGAAGCATCGGAATCTAAAACTGGACTCACAGGAGAGGTTTTAATCATAGAAAGTTAGAGTGTCAGTCCTCTTGTACTTAAGTCGGCATTGTGCCATTTGTATTACATTCGGATGCAATTTCTGTGCTTCATTGCCAATAAGAAGATCCAAGGGATACAGTAAACCTGAAGTGAAGCATTGGAATCCAAAACTGGACTCACAGGAGAGGTTCAAAACATCGAATGTTAGAGTGTGAGTTCTCTTGTACTTAAGTCGGCATGGTGCCTTTTGTATTGAATTCGGATGCAATTTCTGTGCTTCATCGCCACTAAGAAGGTCCAAGGTATACAGTAAACCAGAAGTGTAGCGTCGGAATCTAAAACTGGGCCCTCAGGAGAGGTTCAAATCATAGAAAGTTAGAGTGTCAGTCATCTTGTACTTAAGTCGGCATTGTGCCTTTTGAATTTAAATCCGATGCAATTTCTGTGTTTCATCGTCAATAAGAAGGTCCAAGGGATACAGTAAACCTGAAGTGAAGCATCGGAATCTAAAACTGGGCTCACAGGAGAGGTTTAAATCATAGAAAGTTAGAGTGACAGTACTCTTGTACTTAAGGCGGCATTGTGCCTTTTGTATTAAATTCGGATGCAATTTCTGTGCTTCATAGCCAATAAGAAGGTCCAAGGGATACAGTAAACCTTACGTGAAGCATTGGTATCCAAAACTGGACTCACAGGAGAGGTTCAAATCATAGAAAGTTAGAGTGTCAGTCCTGTTGTACTTAAGTCGGCAATGTGCCTTTTGAATTTAATTCCGATTCAGTTTCTATGTTTCGTCGTTAATAAAAAGGTCCAAGGGATACAGTAAACCAGAAGTGAAGCATCGGAATCTAAAACTGGACTCACAGGAGAGGTTCAAATCATAGAAAGTTAGAGTGTCTGTCCTCTTGTACTTAAGTAATCATTGTGGCTTTTGTATTAAATTCGGATGAAATTTCTGTGTTTCATCGTCAATAAGAGGGTCCAAGGGATACAGTAAACCTGAAGTGAAGCATCGGAACCTTAAACGGGACTGACAGGTGAGGTTCAAATCATAGAAAGCTAGAGTGTCAGCCCTCTTGTACTTAAGTCGGCATTGTGCCATTTGTATTAAATTCGGATGCAATTTCTGTGTTTCATCATCAATAAGAAGGTCCAAGGGATACAGTAAACCTGAAGTGAAGCATTGGAATCTAAAACTGAACTCACAGCAGAAGTTCAAATCATAGAATGGTAGTGTGTCAGTCCTCTTGTACTTAAGTCGGCATTGTGCCTTTTGTATTAAATTCGGATGCAATTTCTGTGTTTCATCATCAATAAGAAGGTCTAAGGGATACAGTAAACCTGAAGAGAAGCATCGGATTCTTAAACTGGACTCACAGGAGAGGTTCAAATCATTGAAAATTAAAGTGTCAGTCCTCTTGTACTTATGTCGGCATTGTGCGTTTTGAATTTAAATCCGTTGCAATTTCTGTGTTCCATCGTCAATAAGAAGGTCCATGGGATACAGTAACCCTGAAATGAAGCATCGGAATCTAAAACTGGACTCACAGGAGAGGTTCAAGACATAGAAAGTTAGGGTGTCAATCCTCTTGTACTTAAATCGCCATTGTGCCTTTTGTATTACATTCGGATGCAATTTCTGTGCTTCATCGCCAATGAGATGGTCCAAGGGATATAGTAAACCTGAAGTGAAGAATCGGTATCTAAAACTGGACCCACAGGAAAGGTCAAATCACCGAAAGTGAGAGTGTCAGTTCTCTTGTACTTAATTCGGCATTGTGCCTTTTGTATTAAATTGGGATGCAATTTCTGTGCTTCATCGCCACTAAGATGGTCCAAGGTATACAGTAAACCTGACGTGAAGCGTCGGAATCTAAAACTGGACTCGCAGGGGAGGTTCAGATCATAGAAAGTTAGAGTGTCAGTCCTCTTGTACTTAAGTCGGAATTATACCTTTTGAATTTAATTCCGATGTAATTTCTTTGTTCCATCGTCAGTAAGACGGTCCAAGGGATACATAGACCAGAAGTGAAGCATCGGAATCTAAAACTGGACTCACAGGAGAGGTTTAAATCATAGAAAGTTAGAGTGTCAGTCCTCTTGTACTTAAGTCGGCATTGTGCCATTTGTATTACATTCGGATGCAATTTCTGTGCTTCATTGCCAATAAGAAGATCCAAGGGATACAGTAAACCTGAAGTGAAGCATTGGAATCCAAAACTGGACTCTGAGGAGAGTTTCAAATCATGGAAAGTTAGTGTCAGTCCTCTTGTACTTAAGTCGGCATTGTGCTTTTTGAACTTAAATCCGATGCAATTTCTGTGTTTCATCGTCAATAAGAAGGTCCAAGGGATACATAGACCAGAAGTGAAGCATCGGAATCTAAAACTGGACTCACAGGAGAGGTTTTAATCATTGAAAGTTAGAGTGTCAGTCCTCTTGTACTTAAGTCGGCATTGTGCTTTTTGTATTACATTCGGATGCAATTTCTCTGCTTCATTGCCAATAAGAAGATCCAAGGGATACAGTAAACCTGAAGTGAAGCATTGGAATCCAAAACTGGACTCACAGGAGAGGTTCAAAACATCGAATGTTAGAGTGTGAGTTCTCTTGTACTTAAGTCGTCATGGTGCCTTTTGTATTGAATTCGGATGCAATTTCTGTGCTTCATCGCCACTAAGAAGGTCCAAGGTATACAGTAAACCAGAAGTGTAGCGTCGGAATCTAAAACTGGGCCCTCAGGAGAGGTTCAAATCATAGAAAGTTAGAGTGTCAGTCATCTTGTACTTAAGTCGGCATTGTGCCTTTTGAATTTAAATCCGATGCAATTTCTGAGTTTCATCGTCAATAAGAAGGTCCAAGGGATACAGTAAACCTGAAGTGAAGCATCGGAATCTAAAACTGGGCTCACAGGAGAGGTTTAAATCATAGAAAGTTAGAGTGACAGTACTCTTGTACTTAAGGCGGCATTGTGCCTTTTGTATTAAATTCGGATGCAATTTCTGTGCTTCATAGCCAATAAGAAGGTCCAAGGGATACAGTAAACCTGACGTGAAGCATTGGAATCCAAAACTGGACTCACAGGAGAGGTTCAAATCATAGAAAGTTAGAGTGTCAGTCCTGTTGTACTTAAGTCGGCAATGTGCCTTTTGAATTTAATTCCGATTCAGTTTCTATGTTTCGTCGTTAATAAAAAGGTCCAAGGGATACAGTAAACCAGAAGTGAAGCATCGGAATCTAAAACTGGACTCACAGGAGAGGTTCAAATCATAGAAAGTTAGAGTGTCTGCCCTCTTGTACTTAAGTAATCATTGTGGCTTTTGTATTAAATTCGGATGCAATTTCTGTGTTTCATCATCAATAAGAGGGTCCAAGGGATACAGTAAACCTGAAGTGAAGCATCGGAACTTAAAACGGGACTGACAGGTGAGGTTCAAATCATAGAAAGCTAGAGTGTCAGCCCTCTTGTACTTAAGTCGGCATTGTGCCATTTGTATTAAATTCGGATGCAATTTCTGTGTTTCATCATCAATAAGAAGGTCCAAGGGATACAGTAAACCTGAAGTGAAGCATTGGAATCTAAAACTGAACTCACAGCAGAAGTTCAAATCATAGAATGGTAGAGTGGCAGTCCTCTTGTACTTAAGTCGGCATTGTGCCTTTTGTATTAAATTCGGTTGCAATTTCTGTGTTTCATCATCAATAAGAAGGTCTAAGGGATACAGTAAACCTGAAGAGAAGCATCGGATTCTTAAACTGGACTCACAGGAGAGGTTCAAATCATTGAAAATTAAAGTGTCAGTCCTCTTGTACTTAAGTCGGCATTGTGCGTTTTGAATTTAAATCCGTTGCAATTTCTGTGTTCCATCGTCAATAAGAAGGTCCAAGGGATACAGTAACCCTGAAGTGAAGCATCGGAATCTAAAACTGGACTCACAGGAGAGGTTCAAGACATAGAAAGTTAGGATGTCAATCCTCTTGTACTTAAATCGCCATTGTGCCTTTTGTATTACATTCGGATGCAATTCCTGTGCTTCATCGTCAATGAGAGGGTCCAAGGGATATAGTAAACCTGAAGTGAAGCATCGGTATCTAAAACTGGACCCACAGGAGAGGTCAAATCACCGAAAGTGAGAGTGTCAGTTCTCTTGTACTTAATTCGGCATTGTGCCTTTTGTATTAAATTCGGATGCAATTTCTGTGCTTCATCGCCACTAAGATGGTCCAAGGTATACAGTAAACCTAACGTGAAGCGTCGGAATCTAAAACTGGACTCACAGGGGAGGTTCAGATCATAGAAAGTTAGAGTGTCAGTACTCTTGTACTTAAGACGGAATTATACCATTTGAATTTAATTCCGATGTAATTTCTTTGTTCCATCGTCAGTATGACGGTCCAAGGGATACATAGACCAGAAGTGAAGCATCGGAATCTAAAACTGGACTCACAGGAGAGGTTTAAATCATAGAAAGTTAGAGTGTCAGTCCTCTTGTACTTAAGTCGGCATTGTGCCATTTGTATTACATTCGGATGCAATTTCTGTGCTTCATTGCCAATAAGAAGATCCAAGGGATACAGCAAACGTGAAGTGAAGCATTGGAATCCAAAACTGGACTCACAGGAGAGTTTCAAATCATGGAAAGTTAGTGTCAGTCCTCTTGTACTTAAGTCGGCAATGTGCCTTTTGAATTTAATTCCGATGCAGTTTCTATGTTTCGTCATCAATAAGAAGGTCCAAGGGATACAGTAAACCTGAAGTGAAGCATCGGAATCTAAAACTGGACTCATAGGAGAGGTTCAAACCATAGAAAGTTAGAGTGTCTGTCCTCTTGTACCTAAGTCGACATTGTGAATTTTGAATTTAATTCCTATGCAATTTCTGTGCTGCATCGTCAGTAATAAGGTCCAAGGGAAACAGAAAACTTGAAGTGAAGCATCGGAATCTGAACTGGACTCACAGGAGAGGTTCAAATCATAGAAAGTTAGAATGTCAGTCCTCTTGTACTTAAGTCGGCATTGTGCATTTTGTATTAAATTCGGATGCAATTTCTTTGTTTCATCGTCAATATGAAGGTCCTAGGCATACAGTAAACCTGAAGTGAAGCATCGGAATCTAAAACTGGACTCACAGGAGAGGTTCAAATCATAGAAAGTTAGAGTGTCTGTCCTCTTGTACTTAAGTCATCATTGTGGCTTTTGTATTAAATTCGGATGCAATTTCTGTGTTTCATCGTCAATATGAAAGTCCAAGGGATACAGTAAACCTGAAGTGAAGCATCGGGATCTAAAACTGGACTCACGGGAGAGGTTCAAATCATAGAAAGTTAGAGTGTCAATCCTCTTGTTCTTCAGTCGGCATTGTGGCTTTTGTACTAAATTCGGATGCAATTTCTGTGTTTCATCGTCAATGAGATGGTCCAAGGGATACAGTAATCCTGAAGTGAAGCATCGGAATCTAAAACTGGACTCACAGGGGAGGTTCAAATCATAGAAAGTTAGAGTGTAGAGACCTCTAGTACTTAAGTCGGCATTGTGCCTTTTGTATTAAATTCGGATCCAATTTCTGTGTTTCATCGTCAATTAGAGGGTCCAAGGGATACTGTAAACCTGAAGTGAAGCATTGGAACTTAAAACTAGACTCACAGGTGAGGTTCAAATCATAGAAAGTTAGAGTGTCATTCCTCTTGTACTTAAGTCGGCATTGTGCCTTTTGTATTAAATTCGGATGCAATTTCTGTGTTTCATCATCAATGAGAAGGTCCAAGGGATACAGTAAACCTGAAGTGAAGCATTGGAATCTAAAACTGGACTCACAGCAGAGGTTCAAATCATAGAATGATAGAGTGTCAGCCCTCTTGTACTTAAGTCGGCATTGTGCCTTTTGTATTAAATTCGAATGCAATTCCTGTGCTTCATCGTCAATAAGACGGTCCAAGGTATACACTAAAACTGAAGTGAAGCATCGGAATCTAAAACTGGACTCACAGCAGAGGTTCAAATCATAGAAAGTTGGAGTGTCAGTCCTCTTGTACTTAAGTCGGCACTGTGCCTTTTGTATTAAATTCGGATGCAATTTCTGTGTTTCATCGTCAATACGAAGATCCAAGGGATACAGTAAACCTGAAGTGAAGCATCGGAACCTAAATCTGGACTCACAGGAGAGGTTATAATCAAAGTAAGTTAGAGTGTCTGTCCTCTTGTACTTAAGTAGGCATTGTGCATTTTGTATTATATTCGGATGGATATTCTGTGTTTCATCGTCAATAAGAAGGTCCAAGCGATACAGTAAACCTGAAGTGAAGCATCGGAATCTAAAACTGGACTCACAGGAGACGTTCAAATCATAGAAAGTTAGAGTGTCAGTGCTCTTGTACTTCAGTCGGCATTGTGCCTTTTGTATTAAATTCGGATGCAATTTCTGTGTTCCATTGTCAATAAGAATGTCCAAGAGATACTGTAAACCTGAAGTGAAGCACGGAATCTAAAACAGGACTCACAGGAGAAGTTCAAATCATAGGAAGTTAGAGTGTCAGTCCTCTTGTACTTAAGTCGGAATTGTGCCTTTTGTATTTTATTCGGATGGAGTTTCTGTGTTTGATCATCAATAAGAAGGTCCAAGGGATTCATTAAACCTGAAGTGAACCATCAGAATCTAAAACTGGACTCACAGGAGAGGTTCAAATCGTAGAAAGCTAGAGTGTAGAGTCCCCTTGTACTTAAGTCGTCATTGTGCCTTTTGTATTAAATTCGGATGCAATTTCTGTGTTTCATCGTCAATACGAATGTCCAAGGGATACAGTAAACCTGTAGTGAAGCATCGGAATTTAAAACTGAAACCACATCAGATGTTCAAATATTACAAAGTTAGAGTGTCAGTCCTCATGTACTTAAGTCGGCATTGTGCCTTTTGTATTATATTAGGATGCTATTTCTGTGTTCCATCGTCAATAAGAAGTTCCAAGGGATACAGTAATCCTGAAGTGAAGCATCGGAATCTAAAACTGTACTCACGGGAGAGGTTCAAATCATAGGAAGTTAGAGTGTCAGTCCTCTTGTACTTAAGTCGGAATTGTGCCTTTTGTATTTTACTCGGATGGAATTTCTGTGTTTGATCATCAATAAGAAGGTCCAAGGGATACAGTAAACCTGAAGTGAACCATCAGAATCTAAAACTGGACTCACAGGAGAGGTTCAAATCATAGAAATTTAGAGTGTCAGTCCTCTTGTACTTAAGTCGGCATTGTGCCTTTTGTATTAAATTCGGATGCAATTTCTGTGTTTCATCATCAATAAGAAGGTCTAAGGGATACAGTACCCCTGAAGAGAAGCATCGGATTATAAAACTGGACTCACAGGAGAGTTTCAAATCATTGAAAATTAGAGTGTCAGTCCTCTTATACTTCAGTCGGCATTGTGCCTTTTGTATTAAATTCGGATGCAATTTCTGTGCTTCATCGCCAATACGAAGGTCCAAGGGATACTGTAAACTAAAAGTGAAGCATCGGAATTGAAAACTGGACTTACAGGAGAGGTTCAAATCATCGAACGTTAGAGTGTCAGTTCCCTTGTACTGATGTCGGCATTGTGCCTTTTGTATTAAATTCGGATGCAATTTCTGTGCTTCATCGCCACTAAGAAGGTCCAAGGTATACAGTAAACCAGAAGTAAAGCGTCGGATTCTGAAACTGGACCCACAGGAGAGGTTCATATCATAGAAAGTTAGAGTGTCAGTCCTCTTGTACTTAAGTCGGCAATGTGCCTTTTGTGTTAAATTCGGATGCAATTTCTGTGTTTCATCGTCAATAAGATGGTCCATGGGGTACAGTAAACCTGAAGTGAAGCATCGGAATCTAAAGCTGGACTCACAGGAGAGGTTCAAATCGTAGAAAGCTAGAGTGTAGAGTCCCCTTGTACTTAAGTCGGCATTGTGCCTTTTGTATTAAATTCGGATGCAATTTCTGTGTTTCATCGTCAATAAGAAGGTCCAAGGGATACAGTAAACCTGAAGTGAAGCATCAGAATCTGAAACTGGAGTCACAGGAGAGGTTCAAATCATAGAAAGTTAGAGTGTCAGTCCTCTTGTACTTAAGTCGGCATTGTGCCTTTTGTATTAAATTCGGATGCAAATTCGGTATTTCATCATCAATAAGAGGGTCCAAAGGATACAGTAAACCTGAAGTGAAGCATCGGAATCTAAAACTGGACTCACAGGAGAGGTTCAAATCATAGAAAGTTAGAGTGTAGAGTCCCCTTGTACTTAAGTCGGCAATGTGCCTTTTGTATTAAATTCGGATGCAATTTCTGTGTTTCATCGTCAATAAGAAGGTCAAAGGGATACAGTAAACCTGAAGTGAAGCATCGGAATCTAAAACTGGACTGACGGGAGAGGTTGAAATCATAGAAAGTTAGAGTGCCAGTCCTCTTGTTCTTCAGTCGGCATTGTGCCTTTTGTATTAAATTCGGATGCAATTTCTGTGTTTCATCGTCAATAAGATGGTCCAGGGGATACAGTAAACCTGAAGTGAAGCATCGGAATCTAAAACTGGACTCACAGGAGAGGTTCAAATCATAGAACGTTAGAGTGTCAGTCCTCTTGAACTAAAGTCGGCATTGTGCCTTTTGTATTAAGGGGATACGGAATCGTATTTTGGGTTAAAAAATCGAATTTTTTTTTATTGGCGTATTATATTCTGCCATGTTTCCTCTTTAAAATGACGTATCATACATAGCTCTACTACAATTATAACTATTTTATTTTTATATATTTGTGAGATCGGGTATTGCGCTTTAGTTATACACGTCTCTCGTGGCTGACCATGAACTTTTTGGCAGTACCTTTAAAGTGACATGAATTCAAATATCCCGGTTTCCAGCGACTATTTATACACTAGTTGCCCGAAAATGTTTCTTTCTGGTTTCCTCAAGTTACTCTTTGACTTTGTGGCGGGACTGTTTTGTAAACAGTGTGATATAAGAAAGTAGTTGTTGTTGAGTTATTTCGTATTTAGTGCTTCATTTTTCGCAGTGAAAATGCCTAGAGCTAAAGCAAAAGTATTTAAAAAGCGTGTGAACTGGCAAAAGAAAAGAAATAATGATTCATTAGCAAAGCAAAGCAGTTCATCATCATCACTGTTGGAAAATGTGAATCCACTTATTACTGATTTGCCGAACGAACTTACACCAAATGAAAACAGTGCTTCTCATAAAAAACTAAGAGATTTGGAAGAGAAATATAATTTACTTGATAGAGGGAAAGAAGTTTTTGAACTCATTGATACGAATATATTGTGTGAAGCTCTTGAAAACAGTTTGTGCTGCAAAAAATGTCATGGAAACGTTTCTCTGAAAGTGGAATCCCATGTTGGCCTGGCTGCCCAGTTTAATTTAATATGCAGTGTTTGTAAATACAGCTGTAAGTTTCCAAGTTCGGTTTCAGTAACTGTAAATAATGGATACAAGAAAACTGAACTTTATAGTGTAAATATTAGGTTAGTTTATGGATTGCGAGCAATTGGTAAGGGCAAAGCAGCTGGTGATATGCTATGTGGTGTTCTAAATCTTCCAAGTGCACCTTCAAAGTTTGAAGCTTACAATTATGTACTAGGATCTGCAGTTGAAGATGTAGCACAGAAGTCAATGCAGGTTGCTCTGGAAGAAGCAGTGGAAGAAAATGACGGCAGTCGTGACCTCACAGTGGCGTTTGATGGCACGTGGCAGAAAAGGGGCCACACCTCCAACAATGGTGTTGTAACAGCAACTAGTGTTGATACTGGCAAGGTTATTGATGTTGCAATAATGTCTAAATACTGTAGGTGCACAGGCAGGCTGAAAAATGAACACAGTTATGACTGTATTGCGAATTATTATGATAGTAGTGGTGGCATGGAGGTTGCTGGGGTGAAGAAAATTTTTCATCGCTCTTCACAGTGGTATAATGTTCGCTATGTCAAATATCTGGGAGATGGTGACTCTAAAGCATTCAAAGAAGTTTTGGAAAGCAAACCATATGGGAACAGTGTAAATATAAGCAAACTTGAATGTATAGGACATGTGCAGAAGAGAATGGGTGCCAGGCTGAGAAGGTTAAAATCAGTTATGAAAGGGAAAAAACTAGATGATGGGAAAACCTTGGATGGCAGAGGAAGATTGACTGATTCCATAATAGACCACATTCAGAACTGCTATGGCCTTGCAATCAGGCAAAATACAGGCAATCTTGAAGAAATGAGGAGAGCTATATGGGCTTTATATTTCCACACCGCATCCACGGATGAGCATCCACAACATGGTTTGTGCCCCAAAGGTGAAAACAGCTGGTGTAAATACAATAGGGGACTAACAACAGGAGAGAAATACATTCACCACCACAGTCTACCATCAGCCATCATGGCAGAAATAAAGCCCATTTTCAGAGATCTGGCTGACAGAAGTCTTCTGATGAAATGTCTTCACGGAAAAACGCAGAACCCCAACGAGTACTTGAATAGTGTGATATGGCATCGTCTCCCAAAAACAGTGTTTGTCGGAATTAATACACTACATTTTGGTGTGTATGATGCTGTGGCAACCTTCAATCTTGGAAATATAACTAAATGCCAGGTCCTTCAAAAGTTGGGTATGTGTGTTGGTTCCCGTACGGTACGTGCTATGTTCTTTTTAGATCAGCACAGACTAAGGCATGCTGATAATATAATCAAGACATTAGTGAAAAAAGCAAGACAGGTGCAGAGGGGTGCCAAAAGAAGACTTGAAGATGATTATGAAGACTGTGAAGGGGGTATTAGCTACGGATCAGGAATGTTTTAATCTTCTTTCTCCGTTTCCCGTAAGTTTACTTTTTACTTCATCTAGGAACATTATCTCAGGTACTGGTCAACCTAGAAGTCTGAAATTTTTATGACGTAGTGACATAGGTCCCTATTACATACTGAAACAACGATTTTTTAATTACTTGATTTACAAAAGACTTAGGGGTGATAGTCTAGTAAAAAGCGATGGAAAAAATTTACTTAAAAATAAATGTACAATATCTCTGTAAGAAAATACTCTGACAATAAACTGTTGTTTCAGTATTGTTGTAACATATGAATGCACATACAGTAAAATTTTTACCTCTCTGTCTCCAGTAGTTTGTGAGAAAATGTTCCCTATAGTAGGCATATATTAACATTGCGGGGATAGGTGATTCCGTATCCCCTTATTATCGGATGCAATTTCTGTGTTTCATCGTCAATAAGAAGGTCCAAGGGATACAGTAAACCTGAAGTGAAGCATCAGAATCTGAAACTGGAGTCACAGGAGAGGTTCAAATCATAGAAAGTTAGAGTGTCAGTCCTCCTGTACTTAAGTCGGCATTGTGCCTTTTGTATTAAATTCGGATGCAAATTCGGTGTTTCATCATCAATAAGAGGGTCCAAAGGATACAGTAAACCTGAAGTGAAGCATCGGAATCTAAAACTGGACTCACAGGAGAGGTTCAAATCATAGAAAGTTAGAGTGTAGAGTCCCCTTGTACTTAAGTCGGCAATGTGCCTTTTGTACTAAATTCGGATGCAATTTCTGTGTTTCATCGTCAATAAGAAGGTCAAAGGGATACAGTAAACCTGAAGTGAAGCATCGGAATCTAAAACTGGACTGACGGGAGAGGTTCAAATCATAGAAAGTTAGAGTGCCAGTCCTCTTGTTCTTCAGTCGGCATTGTGCCTTTTGTATTAAATTCGGATGCAATTTCTGTGTTTCATCGTCAATAAGATGGTCCAGGGGATACAGTAAACCTGAAGTGAAGCATCGGAATCTAAAACTGGACTCACAGGAGAGGTTCAAATCATAGAACGTTAGAGTGTCAGTCCTCTTGAACTAAAGTCGGCATTGTGCCTTTTGTATTAATTTCGGATGCAAACTCTGTGTTTCATCATCAAGAAGAAGGTCCTAGGGATTCAGTAAACCTGAAGTGAAGCATCGGAATCTAAAACTGGACTCACAGGAGAGGTTCAAATCATAGAAAATTAAAGTGTCAGTCCTCTTGTACTTAAGTCGGCATTGTGCCTTTTGTATTAAATTCGGATGCAATTTCTGTGTTTCATCATCAGTAAGAAGGTCCAAGGGATACAGTAAACCTGAAGTGAAGCATCGGAATCTAAATCTGGACTCACAGGAGAGGTTTAAATCATAAAAAATTGGAGTGTCAGTCCTCTTGTACTTAAGTCGGCAATGTGCCTTTTGTGTTAAATTCGGATGCAATTTCTGTGTTTCATCGTCAATAAGAAGGTCCAAGGGATACAGTAAAGCTGAAGTGTAGCATTGGAACCTAAAACTGGACTCACAGGAGAGGTTCAAATCATCGAAAGTTTGAGTGTCAGTCCTCTTGTACTTAAGTCGGCATTGTTCCTTTTGTATGAAATTCGGATGCAAATTCTGTGTTTCATCATCAATAAGATGGTCCAGGGGATACAGTAAACCTGAAGTGAAGCATCGGAATCTAAAACTGGACTCATAGGAGAGGTTCAAACCATAGAAAGTTAGAGTGTTGGTCCTCTTGTACCTAAGTCGGCATTGTGAATTTTGAGTTTAATTCCTATGCAATTTCTGTGCTTCATCGTCAGTAAGAAGGTCCAAGGGAAACAGTAAACCAGAAGTGAAGCATCGGAATCTAAAACTGGACTCACAGGAGAGGTTCAAATCATAGAAAGTTAGAGTGTCAGTCCTCTTGTACTTAAGTCGGCATTGTGCATTTCGTATTAAATTGGGATGGAAATTCTGTGTTACACCGTCAATATGAAGGTCCAAGGGATCCAGTAAATCTGAAGTGAAGCATCGGAATCTAAAACTGGGCTCACAGGAGAGGTTCAAACCATAGAAAGTTAGAGTGTCAGTCCTGTTGTACTTAAGTCGGCATTGTGCCTTTTGTATCAAATTCGGATGCAATTTCTGTGTTTCATCGTCAATAAGAATGTACAAGGGATACAGTAAACCTGAAGTGAAGCATCGGAATTTAAAACTGGACCCACATCAGAGGTTCAAATATTACAAAGTTAGGGTGTCAGTCCTCTTGTACTTATGTCGGCATTGTGCCTTTTGTATTATATTCGGATGCAATTTCTGTGTTCCATCGTCATTAAGTAGGTCCAAGGGTTACAGTAAACCTGAAGTGAAGCATCGGAATCTAAAACTGGACTCACGGGAGAGGTTCAAATCATAGAAAGTTAGAGTGTCAGTCCTCTTGTTCTTCAGTCGGCATTGTGGCTTTTGTATCAAATTCGGATGCAATTTCTGTGTTTCATCGTCAATGAGATGGTCCAAGGGATACAGTAATCCTGAAGTGACGCATCGGAATCTAAAACTGGACTCACAGGGTAGGTTCAAATCATAGAAAGTTAGAGTGGAAAGACCTCTTGTACTTAAGTCGGCATTGTGCCGTTTGTATTAAATTCGGATGCAATTTCTGTGTTTCATCGTCAATTAGAGGGTCCAAGGGATACAGTAAACCTGAAGTGAAGCATCGGAACTTAAAACTGGACTCACAGGTGAGGTTCAAATCATAAAAAGTTAGAGTGTCATTCCTCTTGTACTTAAGTCAGCATTGTGCCTTTTGTATTAAATTCGGATGCAATTTCTGTGTTTCATCATCAATGAGAAGGTCCAAGGGATACAGTAAACCTGAAGTGAAGCATTGGAATCTAAAACTGGACTCACAGCAGAGGTTCAAATCATAGAATGATAGAGTGTCAGCCCTCTTGTACTTAAGTCGGCATTGTGCCTTTTGTATTAAATTCGAATGCAATTCCTGTGCTTCATCGTCAATAAGACGGTCCAAGGTATACACTAAAACTGAAGTGAAGCATCGGAATCTAAAACTGGACTCACAGCAGAGGTTCAAACCATAGAAAGTTAGAGTTTCAGTCCTCTTGTACTTAAGTCGGCACTGTGCCATTTGTATTAAATTCGGATGCAATTTCTGTGTTTCATCGTCAATACGATGGTCCAAGGGATACAGTAAACCTGAAGTGAAGCATCGGAATCTAAATCTGGACTCACAGGGGAGGTTATAATCAAAGTAAGTTAGAGTGTCTGTCCTCTTGTACTTAAGTAGGCATTGTGCATTTTGTATTATATTCGGATGGATATTCTGTGTTTCATCGTCAATAAGAAGGTCCAAGGGATACAGTAAACCTGAAGTGAAGCATCGGAATCTAAAACTGGACTCACAGGAGACGTTCAAATCATGGAAAGTTAGAGTGTCAGTGCTCTTGTACTTCAGTCGGCATTGTGCCTTTTGTATTAAATTCGGATGCAATTTCTGTGTTCCATTGTCAATAAGAATGTCCAAGAGATACTGTAAACCTGAAGTGAAGCACGGAATCTAAAACAGGACTCACAGGAGAAGTTCAAATCATAGGAAGTTAGAGTGTCAGTCCTCTTGTACTTAAGTCGGAATTGTGCCTTTTGTATTTTATTCGGATGGAGTTTCTGTGTTTGATCATCAATAAGAAGGTCCAAGGGATTCATTAAACCTGAAGTGGAGCATCGGAATCTAAAACTGGACTCACAGGAGAGGTTCAAATCATAGAAATTTAGAGTGTCAGTCCTCTTGTACTTAAGTCGGCATTATGCCTTTTGTATTAAATTCGGATGCAATTTCTGTGTTTCATCATCAATAAGTAGGTCTAAGGGATACAGTAAACCTGAAGAGAAGCATCGGATTATAAAACTGGACTCACAGGAGAGTTTCAAATCATTGAAAATTAGAGTGTCAGTCCTCTTGTACTTCAGTCGGCATTGTGCCTTTTGTATTAAATTCGGATGCAATTTCTGTGCTTCATCGCCACTAAGAAGGTCCAAGGTATACAGTAAACCAGAAGTAATGCGTCGGATTCTAAAACTGGACCCACAGGAATGGTTCATATCATAGAAAGTTAGAGTGTCAGTCCTCTTGTACTTAAGTCGGCATTGTGCCTTTTGTATTAAATTCGGATGCAATTTCTGTGTTTCATCGTCAATAAGATGGTCCATGGGGTACAGTAAACCTGAAGTGAAGCATCGGAATCTCAAGCTGGAATCACAGGAGAGGTTCAAATCGTAGAAAGCTAGAGTGTAGAGTCCCCTTGTACTTAAGTCGTCATTGTGCCTTTTGTATTAAATTCGGATGCAATTTCTGTGTTTCATCGTCAATACGAATGTCCAAGGGATACAGTAAACCTGTAGTGAAGCATCGGAATTTAAAACTGAAACCACATCAGATGTTCAAATATTACAAAGTTAGAGTGTCAGTCCTCTTGTACTTAAGTCGGCATTGTGCCTTTTGTATTATATTAGGATGCTATTTCTGTGTTCCATCGTCAATAAGAAGTTCCAAGGGATACAGTAATCCTGAAGCGAAGCATCGGAATCCAAAACTGTACTCACGGGAGAGGTTCAAATCATAGGAAGTTAGAGTGTCAGTCCTCTTGTACTTAAGTCGGTATTGTGCCTTTTGTATTTTATTCGGATGGAATTTCTGTGTTTGATCATCAATAAGAAGGTCCAAGGGATACAGTAAACCTGAAGTGAAGCATCGGAATCTAAAACTGGACTCACAGGAGACGTTCAAATCATAGAAAGTTAGAGTGTCAGTGCTCTTGTACTTCAGTCGGCATTGTGCCTTTTGTATTAAATTCGGATGCAATTTCTGTGTTCCATTGTCAATAAGAATGTCAAAGAGATACTGTAAACCTGAAGTGAAGCACGGAATCTAAAACAGAACTCACAGGAGAAGTTCAAATCATAGGAAGTTGGAGTGTCAGTCCTCTTGTACTTAAGTCGGAATTGTGCCTTTTGAATTTTATTCGGATGGAGTTTCTGTGTTTGATCATCAATAAGAAGGTCCAAGGGATTCATTAAACCTGAAGTGGAGCATCGGAATCTAAAACTGGACTTACAGGAGAGGTTGAAATCATAGAAATTTAGAGTGTCAGTCCTCTTGTACTTAAGTCGGCATTATGCCTTTTGTATTAAATTCGGATGCAATTTCTGTGTTTCATCATCAATAAGTAGGTCTAAGGGATACAGTAAACCTGAAGAGAAGCATCGGATTATAAAACTGGACTCACAGGAGAGTTTCAAATCATTGAAAATTAGAGTGTCAGTCCTCTTGTACTTCAGTCGGCATTGTGCCTTTTGTATTAAATTCGGATGCAATTTCTGTGCTTCATCGCCACTAAGAAGGTCCAAGGTATACAGTAAACCAGAAGTAATGCGTCGGATTCTAAAACTGGACCCACAGGAATGGTTCATATCATAGAAAGTTAGAGTGTCAGTCCTCTTGTACTTAAGTCGGCATTGTGCCTTTTGTATTAAATTCGGATGCAATTTCTGTGTTTCATCGTCAATAAGATGGTCCATGGGGTACAGTAAACCTGAAGTGAAGCATCGGAATCTCAAGCTGGAATCACAGGAGAGGTTCAAATCGTAGAAAGCTAGAGTGTAGAGTCCCCTTGTACTTAAGTCGTCATTGTGCCTTTTGTATTAAATTCGGATGCAATTTCTGTGTTTCATCGTCAATACGAATGTCCAAGGGATACAGTAAACCTGTAGTGAAGCATCGGAATTTAAAACTGAAACCACATCAGATGTTCAAATATTACAAAGTTAGAGTGTCAGTCCTCTTGTACTTAAGTCGGCATTGTGCCTTTTGTATTATATTAGGATGCTATTTCTGTGTTCCATCGTCAATAAGAAGTTCCAAGGGATACAGTAATCCTGAAGTGAAGCATCGGAATCTAAAACTGTACTCACGGGAGAGGTTCAAATCATAGGAAGTTAGAGTGTCAGTCCTCTTGTACTTAAGTCGGTATTGTGCCTTTTGTATTTTATTCGGATGGAATTTCTGTGTTTGATCATCAATAAGAACGTCCAAGGGATACAGTAAACCTGAAGTGAAGCATCAGAATCTAAAACTGGACTCACAGGAGAGGTTCAAATCATAGAAATTTAGAGTGTCAGTCCTCTTGTACTTAAGTCGGCATTGTGCCTTTTGTATTAAATTCGGATGCAATTTCTGTGTTTCATCGTCAATAAGATGGTCCATGGGGTTCAGTAAACCTGAAGTGAAGCATCGGAATCTCAAGCTGGAATCACAGGAGAGGTTCAAATCGTAGAAAGCTAGAGTGTAGAGTCCCCTTGTACTTAAGTCGTCATTGTGCCTTTTGTATTAAATTCGGATGCAATTTCTGTGTTTCATCGTCAATACGAATGTCCAAGGGATACAGTAAACCTGTAGTGAAGCATCGGAATTTAAAACTGAAACCACATCAGATGTTCAAATATTACAAAGTTAGAGTGTCAGTCCTCTTGTACTTAAGTCGGCATTGTGCCTTTTGTATTATATTAGGATGCTATTTCTGTGTTCCATCGTCAATAAGAAGTTCCAAGGGATACAGTAATCCTGAAGTGAAGCATCGGAATCTAAAACTGTACTCACGGGAGAGGTTCAAATCATAGGAAGTTAGAGTGTCAGTCCTCTTGTACTTAAGTCGGTATTGTGCCTTTTGTATTTTATTCGGATGGAATTTCTGTGTTTGATCATCAATAAGAAGGTCCAAGGGATACAGTAAACCTGAAGTGAAGCATCAGAATCTAAAACTGGACTCACAGGAGAGGTTCAAATCATAGAAATTTAGAGTGTCAGTCCTCTTGTACTTAAGTCGGCATTGTGCCTTTTGTATTAAATTCGGATGCAATTTCTGTGTTTCATCATCAATAAGAAGGTCTAAGGGATACAGTAAACCTGAAGAGAAGCATCGGATTATAAAACTGGACTCACAGGAGAGTTTCAAATCATTGAAAATTAGAGTGTCAGTCCTCTTATACTTCAGTCGGCATTGTGCCTTTTGTATTAAATTCGGATGCAATTTCTGTGCTTCATCGCCAATACGAAGGTCCAAGGGGTACTGTAAACTAAAAGTGAAGCATCGGAATTGAAAACTGGACTTACAGGAGAGGTTCAAACCATCGAACGTTAGAGTGTCAGTTCCCTTGTACTTAAGTCGGCATTGTGCCTTTTGTATTGAATTCGGATGCAATTTCTGTGCTTCATCGCCACTAAGAAGGTCCAAGGTATACAGTAAACCAGAAGTAAAGCGTCGGATTCTGAAACTGGACCCACAGGAGAGGTTCATATCATAGAAAGTTAGAGTGTCAGTCCTCTTGTACTTAAGTCGGCATTGTGCCTTTCGTGTTAAATTCGGATGCAATTTCTGTGTTTCATCGTCAATAAGATGGTCCATGGGGTACAGTAAACCTGAAGTGAAGCATCGGAATCTAAAGCTGGACTCACAGGAGAGGTTCAAATCGTAGAAAGCTAGAGTGTAGAGTCCCCTTGTACTTAAGTCGTCATTGTGCCTTTTGTATTAAATTCGGATGCAATTTCTGTGTTTCATCGTCAATACGAATGTCCAAGGGATACAGTAAACCTGTAGTGAAGCATCGGAATTTAAAACTGAAACCACATCAGATGTTCAAATATTACAAAGTTAGAGTGTCAGTCCTCTTGTACTTAAGTCGGCATTGTGCCTTTTGTATTATATTAGGATGCTATTTCTGTGTTCCATCGTCAATAAGAAGTTCCAAGAATACAGTAATCCTGAAGTGAAGCATCGGAATCTAAAACTGTACTCACGGGAGAGGTTCAAATCATAGGAAGTTAGAGTGTCAGTCCTCTTGTACTTAAGTCGGTATTGTGCCTTTTGTATTTTATTCGGATGGAATTTCTGTGTTTGATCATCAATAAGAAGGTCCAAGGGATACAGTAAACCTGAAGTGAAGCATCAGAATCTAAAACTGGACTCACAGGAGAGGTTCAAATCATAGAAATTTAGAGTGTCAGTCCTCTTGTACTTAAGTCGGCATTGTGCCTTTTGTATTAAATTCGGATGCAATTTCTGTGTTTCATCATCAATAAGAAGGTCTAAGGGATACAGTAAACCTGAAGAGAAGCATCGGATTATAAAACTGGACTCACAGGAGAGTTTCAAATCATTGAAAATTAGAGTGTCAGTCCTCTTATACTTCAGTCGGCATTGTGCCTTTTGTATTAAATTCGGATGCAATTTCTGTGCTTCATCGCCAATACGAAGGTCCAAGGGGTACTGTAAACTAAAAGTGAAGCATCGGAATTGAAAACTGGACTTACAGGAGAGGTTCAAACCATCGAACGTTAGAGTGTCAGTTCCCTTGTACTTAAGTCGGCATTGTGCCTTTTGTATTGAATTCGGATGCAATTTCTGTGCTTCATCGCCACTAAGAAGGTCCAAGGTATACAGTAAACCAGAAGTAAAGCGTCGGATTCTGAAACTGGACCCACAGGAGAGGTTCATATCATAGAAAGTTAGAGTGTCAGTCCTCTTGTACTTAAGTCGGCATTGTGCCTTTCGTGTTAAATTCGGATGCAATTTCTGTGTTTCATCGTCAATAAGATGGTCCATGGGGTACAGTAAACCTGAAGTGAAGCATCGGAATCTAAAGCTGGACTCACAGGAGAGGTTCAAATCGTAGAAAGCTAGAGTGTAGAGTCCCCTTGTACTTAAGTCGTCATTGTGCCTTTTGTATTAAATTCGGATGCAATTTCTGTGTTTCATCGTCAATACGAATGTCCAAGGGATACAGTAAACCTGTAGTGAAGCATCGGAATTTAAAACTGAAACCACATCAGATGTTCAAATATTACAAAGTTAGAGTGTCAGTCCTCTTGTACTTAAGTCGGCATTGTGCCTTTTGTATTATATTAGGATGCTATTTCTGTGTTCCATCGTCAATAAGAAGTTCCAAGAATACAGTAATCCTGAAGTGAAGCATCGGAATCTAAAACTGTACTCACGGGAGAGGTTCAAATCATAGGAAGTTAGAGTGTCAGTCCTCTTGTACTTAAGTCGGTATTGTGCCTTTTGTATTTTATTCGGATGGAATTTCTGTGTTTGATCATCAATAAGAAGGTCCAAGGGATACAGTAAACCTGAAGTGAAGCATCAGAATCTAAAACTGGACTCACAGGAGAGGTTCAAATCATAGAAATTTAGAGTGTCAGTCCTCTTGTACTTAAGTCGGCATTGTGCCTTTTGTATTAAATTCGGATGCAATTTCTGTGTTTCATCATCAATAAGAAGGTCTAAGGGATACAGTAAACCTGAAGAGAAGCATCGGATTATAAAACTGGACTCACAGGAGAGTTTCAAATCATTGAAAATTAGAGTGTCAGTCCTCTTATACTTCAGTCGGCATTGTGCCTTTTGTATTAAATTCGGATGCAATTTCTGTGCTTCATCTCCAATACGAAGGTCCAAGGGATACTGTAAACTAAAAGTGAAGCATCGGAATTGAAAACTGGACTTACAGGAGAGGTTCAAACCATCGAACGTTAGAGTGTCAGTTCCCTTGTACTTAAGTCGGCATTGTGCCTTTTGTATTGAATTCGGATGCAATTTCTGTGCTTCATCGCCACTAAGAAGGTCCAAGGTATACAGTAAACCAGAAGTAAAGCGTCGGATTCTGAAACTGGACCCACAGGAGAGGTTCATATCATAGAAAGTTAGAGTGTCAGTCCTCTTGTACTTAAGTCGGCATTGTGCCTTTCGTGTTAAATTCGGATGCAATTTCTGTGTTTCATCGTCAATAAGATGGTCCATGGGGTACAGTAAACCTGAAGTGAAGCATCGGAATCTAAAGCTGGACTCACAGGAGAGGTTCAAATCGTAGAAAGCTAGAGTGTAGAGTCCCCTTGTACTTAAGTCGGCATTGTGCCTTTTGTATTAAATTCGGATGCAATTTCTGTGTTTCATCGTCAATAAGAAGGTCCAAGGGATACAGTAAACCTGAAGTGAAGCATCAGAATCTGAAACTGGAGTCACAGGAGAGGTTCAAATCATAGAAAGTTAGAGTGTCAGTCCTCTTGTACTTAAGTCGGCATTGTGCCTTTTGTATTAAATTCGGATGCAAATTCGGTGTTTCATCATCAATAAGAGGGTCCAAAGGATACAGTAAACCCGAAGTGAAGCATCGGAATCTAAAACTGGACTCACAGGAGAGGTTCAAATCATAGAAAGTTAGAGTGTAGAGTCCCCTTGTACTTAAGTTGGCAATGTGCCTTTTGTATTAAATTCGGATGCAATTTCTGTGTTTCATCGTCAATAAGAAGGTCAAAGGGATACAGTAAACCTGAAGTGAAGCATCGGAAACTAAAACTGGACTGACGGGAGAGGTTCAAATCATAGAATGTTAGAGTGTCAGTCCTCTTGTTCTTCAGTCGGCATTGTGCCTTTTGTATTAAATTCGGATGCAATTTCTGTGTTTCATCGTCAATAAGATGGTCCAGGGGATACAGTAAACCTGAAGTGAAGCATCAGAATCTAAAACTGGACTCACAGGAGAGGTTCAAATCATAGAACGTTAGAGTGTCAGTCCTCTTGAACTAAAGTCGGCATTGTGCCTTTTGTATTAATTTCGGATGCAAATTCTGTGTTTCATCATCAATAAGAAGGTCCTAGGGATTCAGTAAACCTGAAGTGAAGCATCGGAATCTAAAACTGGACTCACAGGAGAGGTTCAAATCATAGAAAATTAAACTGTCAGTCCTCTTGTACTTAAGTCGGCATTGTGCCTTTTGTATTAAATTCGGATGCAATTTCTGTGTTTCATCATCAGTAAGAAGGTCCAAGGGATACAGTAAACCTGAAGTGAAGCATCGGAATCTAAAACTGGACTCACAGGTGAGGTTCAAATCATAGAAAGTTAGAGTGTCAGTCCTCTTGTACTTAAGTCGGCATTGTGCCTTTTGTATTAAATTCGGATGCAATTTCTGTGTTTCATCATCAATGAGAAGGTCCAAGGGATACAGTAAACCTGAAGTGAAGCATTGGAATCTAAAACTGGACTCACAGCAGAGGTTCAAATCATAGAATGATAGTGTCAGTCCTCTTGTACTTAAGTCGGCATTGTGCCATTTGTATTAATTTCGTATGCAATTTCTGCGCTTCATCGTCAATAAGACGGTCCAAGGTATACACTAAACCTGAAGTGAAGCTTCGGAATCTAAAACTGGACTCACAGGAGAGGTTCAAACCATAGAAAGTTAGAGTGTCAGTCTTTTTGTACTTCAGTCGGCATTGTGCATTTTGTATTAAATTGGGATGGAAATTCTGTGTTACACCGTCAATATGAAGGGCCAAGGGATCCAGTAAATCTGAAGTGAAGCATCGGAATCTAAAACTGCGCTCACTGGAGAGGTTCAAACCATAGAAAGTTAGAGTGTCAGTCCTGTTGTACTTAAGTCGGCATTGTGCCTTTTGTATCAAATTCGGATGCAATTTCTGTGTTTCATCGTCAATAAGAATGTACAAGGGATACAGTAAACCTGAAGTGAAGCATCGGAATTTAAAACTGGACCCACATCAGAGGTTCAAATATTACAAAGTTAGGGTGTCAGTCCTCTTGTACTTATGTCGGCATTGTGCCTTTTGTATTATATTCGGATGCAATTTCTGTGTTCCATCGTCATTAAGTAGGTCCAAGGGTTACAGTAAACCTGAAGTGAAGCATCGGAATCTAAAACTGGACTCACGGGAGAGGTTCAATTCATAGAAAGTTAGAGTGTCAGTCCTCTTGTTCTTCAGTCAGCATTGTGGCTTTTGTATCAAATTCGGATGCAATTTCTGTGATTCATCGTCAATGAGATGGTCCAAGGGATTCAGTAATCCTGAAGTGACGCATCGGAATCTAAAACTGGTCTCACAGGGTAGGTTCAAATCATAGAAAGTTAGAGTGTAGAGACCTCTTGTACTTAAGTCGGCATTGTGCCTTTTGTATTAAATTCGAATGCAATTTCTGTGCTTCATCGTCAATAAGACGGTCCAAGGTATACACTAAACCTGAAGTGAAGCATCGGAATCTAAAACTGGACTTACAGGAGAGGTTCAAATCATAGAAAGTTAGAGTGTCAGTCCTCTTGTACTTCAGTCGGCATTGTGCCTTTTGTATTAAATTCGGATGCAATTTCTGTGTGCCATTGTCAATAAGAATGTCCAAGGGATAGTGTAAACCTGAAGTGAAGCATCGGAATCTAAAGCAGGACTCACAGGAGAAGTTCAAATCATAGGAAGTTAGAGTGTCAGTCCTCTTGCACTTAAGTCGGAATTGTGCCTTTTGTATTAAATTCGGATGCAATTTCTGTGTTTCATCGTCAATAAGAATGTCCAAGTAATACAGTAAACCTGAAGTGAAGCATCGGAATCTAAAACTGGACTCACAGGAGAGGTTCAAATCATAGAAAGGTAGAGTGTCAGTCCTCTTGTACTTAAGTCAGCATTGTGCGTTTTGATTTTAATTCCGATGGAATTTCTGTGTTTCATCGTCAATAAGAAGGTCAAAGGGATACAGTAATCCAGAAGTGACGCATCGGAATCTAAAACTGGACTCACAGGGGAGGTTCAAATCATAGAAAGTTAGAGTGTAGAGACCTCTTGTACTTAAGTCGGCATTGTGCCTTTTGTATTAAATTCGGATGCAATTTCTGTGTTTCATCGTCAATTAGAGGGTCCAAGGGGTACAGTAAATCTGAAGTGAAGCATCGGAACTTAAAACTGGACTCACAGGTGAGGTTCAAATCATAGTAAGTTAGAGTGTCATTTTACTTGTACTTAAGTCGGTATTGTGCCTTTTGTATCAAATTCGGATGCAATTTCTGTGTTTCATCGTCAATAAGAATGTACAAGGGATACAGTAAACCTGAAGTGCAGCATCGGAATTTAAAACTGGACCCACATCAGAGGTTCAAATATTACAAAGTTAGAGTGTCAGTCCTCTTGTACTTATGTCGGCATTGTGCCTTTTGTATTATATTCGGATGCAATTTCTGTGTTCCATCGTCATTAAGAAGGTCCAAGGGATACAGTTAACCTGAAGTGAAGCATCGGAATCTAAAACTGGACTCACAGGAGAGGTTCAAATCATAGAAAGTTAGAGTGTCAGTCCTCTTGTACTTAAGTCGGCATTGTGCATTTTGTATTAAATTGGGATGGAAATTCTGTGTTTCACCGTCAATATGAAGGTCCAAGGGATCCAGTAAATCTGAAGTGAAGCATCGGAATCTAAAACAGGGCTCACAGGAGAGGTTCAAATCATAGAAAGTTAGAGTGTCAGTCCTGTTGTACTTAAGTCGGCATTGTGCCTTTTGTATCATATTTGGATGCAATTTCTGTGTTTCATCGTCAATAAGAATGTCCAAGGGATACAGTAAACCTGAAGTGAAGCATCGGAGCTTAAAACTGGACCCACATCAGAGGTTCAAATATTACAAAGTTAGAGTGTCAGTCCTCTTGTACTTACGTCGGCATTGTGCCTTTTGTATTAAATTCAGATGCAATTTCTGTGTTCCATCGTCAATAAGAAGGTCCAAGGGATACAGTAAACCTGAAGTGAAGCATCTGAATCTAAAACTGGACTCACGGGAGAGGTTCAAATCACAGAAAGTTAGAGTGTCAGTCCTCTTGTTCTTCAGTCGGCATTGTGGCTTTTGTATTAAATTCGGATGCAATTTCTGTGTTTCATCGTCAATGAGATGGTCCAAGGGATACAGTAATCCTGAAGTGACGCATCGGAATCTAAAACTGGACTCACAGGGGAGGTTCAAATCATAGAAAGTTAGAGTGTAGAGACCTCTTGTACTTAAGTCGGCATTGTGCCTTTTGTATTAAATTCGGATGCAATTTCTGTGTTTCATCGTCAATTAGAGGGTCCAAGGGATACAGTAAACCGGAAGTGAAGCATCGGAACTTAAAACTGGACTCACAGGTGAGGTTCAAATCATAGAAAGTTAGAGTGTCATTCCTCTTGTACTTAAGTCGGCATTGTGCCTTTTGTATTAAATTCGGATGCAATTTCTGTGTTTCATCATCAATGAGAAGGTCCAAGGGATACAGTAAACCTGAAGTGAAGCATTGGAATCTAAAACTGGACTCACAGCAGAGGTCCAAATCATAGAATGATAGAGTGTCAGCCCTCGTGTACTTAAGTCGGCATTGTGCCTTTTGTATTAAATTCGAATGCAATTTCTGTGCTTCATCGTCAATAAGACGGTCCAAGGTATACACTAAACCTGAAGTGAAGCATCGGAATCTAAAACTGGACTCACAGGAGAGGTTCAAATCATAGAAAGTTAGAGTTTCAGTCCTCTTGTACTTCAGTCGCCATTGTGCCTTTTGTATTACATTCGGATGCAATTTCTGTGTGCCATTGTCAATAAGAATGTCCAAGGGATACTGTAAACCTGTAGTGAAGCATCGGAATCTAAAACAGGATACAATGGAGAAGTTCAAATCATAGGAAGTTAGAGTGTCAGTCCTCTTGTACTTAAATCGGAATTGTGCCTTTTGTATTAAATTCGGATGCAATTTCTGTGTTTCATCATCAATAAGGAGGTCTAAGGGATACAGTAAACCTGAAGAGAAGCATCGGATTATAAAACTGGACTCACAGGAGAGTTTCAAATCATTGAAAATTAGAGTGTCAGTCCTCTTGTACTTCAGTCGGCATTGTGCCTTTTGTATTAAATTCGGATGCAATTTCTGTGTTTCATCATCAATAAGAAAGTCTAAGGGATACAGTAAACCTGAAGAGAAGCATCGGATTATAAAACTGGACTCACAGGAGAGTTTCAAATCATTGAAAATTAGAGTGTCAGTCCTCTTGTACTTCAGTCGGCATTGTGCCTTTTGTATTAAATTCGGATGCAATTTCTGTGTTTCATCGTCAATAAGAATGTCCAAGGGATACAGTAAACCTGAAGTGAAGCATCGGAATCTAAAACTGGACTCACAGGAGAGGTTCAAATCATAGAAAGGTAGAGTGTCAGTCCTCTTGTACTTAAGTCAGCATTGTGCGTTTTGAATTTAATTCCGATGCAATTTCTGTCTTTCATCGTAAATAAGAAGGTCAAAGGGATACAGTAAACCTCAAGTGAAGCATCGGAATCTAAAACCTGACTCACTGGGGAGGTTCAAATCATAGAAAGTTAGAGTGTCAGTCCTGTTGTACTTAAATCGCCATTGTGCCTTTTGTATTAAATTCGGATGCAATTTCTGTGCTTCATCGCCACTACGAAGGGCCAAGGTATACAGTAAACCAGAAGTAAAGCGTCGGATTGTAAAACTTGACCCACAGGAGAGGTTCATATCATAGAAAGTTAGAGTGTCAGTCCTCTTGTACTTAAGTCGGCATTGTGCATTTTGAATTTAATTCCGAAACAACTTCTGTCTAACATCGTCAATAAGAAGGTCCAAGGGATACAGTAAAACTGCAGTGAAGCATCGGAATCTAAAACTGGACTCGCAGGAGAGTTTTAAATCATAGAAAGTTAGAGTGTCAGTTCTCTTGTACTTAAGTCGGCATTGTGCCTTTTGAATTTAATTCCGATGCAGTATCTGTGTTTCATCGTCAATAAGAAGGTCCAACGGATACAGTAAACCTGAAGTGATTCATCGGAATCTAAAACTGGACTCACAGGAGAGGTTCAAATTATAGAAAGTTAGAGCGTAGAGTCCTCTTGTACTTAAGTCGGCATTGTGCCTTTTGTATTAATTTCGGATGCAATTTCTGAGTTTCATCGTCAATTAGAGGGTCCAAGGGGTACAGTAAACCTGAAGTGAAGCATCGGAACTTAAAACTGGACTCACAGGTGAGGTTCAAATCATAGAAAGTTAGAGTGTCATTCCTCTTGTACTTAAGTCGGCATTGTGCCTTTTGTATTAAATTCGAATGCAATTTCTGTGTTTCATCATCAATGAGAAGGTCCAAGGGATACAGTAAACCTGAAGTGAAGCATTGGAATGTAAAACTGGACTCACAGGAGGGGTTCAAATCATAGAATGATAGTGTCAGACCTCTTGTACTTAAGTCGGCATTGTGCCTTTTGTATTAATTTCGGATGCAATTTCTGCGCTTCATCGTCAATAAGACGGTCCAAGGTATACACTAAACCTGAAGTGAAGCTTCGGAATCCAAAACTGGACTCACAGGAAAGGTTCAAATGATAGAAACTTAGAGTGTCAGTCCTCTTGTACTTAAGTCGGAATTGTGCCTTTTGTATTAAATTTGGATGCAATTTCTGTGTTTCATCGACAATAAGAAGGTCCAAGGGATACAGTAAACCAGAAGTAAAGCATCAGAATCTAAAACTGGACTGACAGGAGAGGTTCAAATCATAGAAAGTTAGAGTGTCAGTCCTCTTGTACTTAAGTCGGCATTGTGCATTTTGTATTAAATTGGGATGGAAATTCTGTGTTTCACCGTCAATATGAAGGTCCAATTGATCCAGTAAATCTGAAGTGAAGCATCGGAACCTAAAACAGGGCTCACAGGAGAGGTTCAAATCATAGAAAGTTAGAGTGTCAGTCCTGTTGTACATAAGTCGGCATTGTGCCTTTTGTATCATATTTGGATGCAATTTCTGTGTTTCATCGTCAATAAGAATGTCCAAGGGATACAGTAAACCTGAAGTGAAGCATCGGAGCTTAAAACTGGACCCACATCAGAGGTTCAAATATTACAAAGTTAGAGCGTCAGTCCTCTTGTACTTACGTCGGCATTGTGCCTTTTGTATTAAATTCGGATGCAATTTCTGTGTTCCATCGTCAATAAGAAGGTCCAAGGGATACAGTAAACCTGAAGTGAAGCATCGGAATCTAAAACTGGACTCACGGGAGAGGTTCAAATCACAGAAAGTTAGAGTGTCAGTCCTCTTGTTCTTCAGTCGGCATTGTGGCATTTGTATTAAATTCGGATGAAATTTCTGTGTTTCATCATCAATGAGAAGGTCCAAGGGATACAGTAAACCTGAAGTGAAGCATTGGAATCTAAAACTGGACTCACAGCAGAGGTCCAAATCATAGAATGATAGAGTGTCAGCCCTCGTGTACTTAAGTCGGCATTGTGCCTTTTGTATTAAATTCGAATGCAATTTCTGTGCTTCATCGTCAATAAGACGGTCCAAGGTATACACTAAACCTGAAGTGAAGCATCGGAATATAAAACTGGACTCACAGGAGAGGTTCAAATCATAGAAAGTTAGAGTTTCAGTCCTCTTGTACTTCAGTCGGCATTGTGCCTTTTGTATTACATTCGGATGCAATTTCTGTGTGCCATTGTCAATAAGAATGTCCAAGGGATACTGTGAACCTGTAGTGAAGCATCGGAATCTAAAACAGGACTCAATGGAGAAGTTCAAATCATAGGAAGTTAGAGTGTCAGTCCTCTTGTACTTAAATCGGAATTGTGCCTTTTGTATTAAATTCGGATGCAATTTCTGTGTTTCATCATCAATAAGGAGGTCTAAGGGATACAGTAAACCTGAAGAGAAGCATCGGATTATAAAACTGGACTCACAGGAGAGTTTCAAATCATTGAAAATTAGAGTGTCAGTCCTCTTGTACTTCAGTCGGCATTGTGCCTTTTGTATTAAATTCGGATGCAATTTCTGTGTTTCATCATCAATAAGAAGGTCTAAGGGATACAGTAAACCTGAAGAGAAGCATCGGATTATAAACCTGCACTCACAGGAGAGTTTCAAATCATTGAAAATTAGAGTGTCAGTCCTCTTGTACTTCAGTCGGCATTGTGCCTTTTGTATTAAATTCGGATGCAATTTCTGTGTTTCATAGTCAATAAGAATGTCCAAGGGATACAGTAAACCTGAAGTGAAGCATCGGAATCTAAAACTGGACTCACAGGAGAGGTTTAAATCATAGAAAGGTAGAGTGTCAGTCCTCTTGTACTTAAGTCAGCATTGTGCGTTTTGAATTTAATTCCGATGCAATTTCTGTCTTTCATCGTAAATAAGAAGGTCAAAGGGATACAGTAAACCTCAAGTGAAGCATCGGAATCTAAAACCGGACTCACTGGGGAGGTTCAAATCATAGAAAGTTAGAGTGTCAGTCCTGTTGTACTTAAATCGCCATTGTGCCTTTTGTATTAAATTCGGATGCAATTTCTGTGCTTCATCGCCAATGAGGAGGTCCAAGGGATACAGTAATCCTGAAGTGAAGCATCGGAATCTAAATCTGGACTCGCAGGAGAGGTTCAAATCATCGAACGTTAGAGTGTCAGTTCTCTTGTACTTAAGTCGGCATTGTGCCTTTTGTATTAAATTCGGATGCAATATCTGTGCTTCATCGCCACTAAGAAGGGCCAAGGTATACAGTAAACCAGAAGTAAAGCGTCGGATTGTAAAACTTGACCCACAGGAGAGGTTCATATCATAGAAAGTTAGAGTGTCAGTCCTCTTGTACTTAAGTCGGCATTGTGCATTTTGAATTTAATTCCGATACAACTTCTGTGTAACATCGTAAATAAGAAGGTCCAAGGGATACAGTAAACCTGCAGTGAAGCATCGGAATCTAAAACTGTACTCGCAGGAGAGTTTTAAATCATAGAAAGTTAGAGTGTCAGTTCTCTTATACTTAAGTCGGCATTGTGCCTTTTGAATTTAATTCCGATGCAGTAACTGTGTTTCATCGTCAATAAGAAGGTCCAACGGATACAGTAAATCTGAAGTGATGCATAGGAATCTAAAACTGGACTTACAGGAGAGGTTCAAATCATAGAAAGTTAGAGCGTAGAGTCCTCTTGTACTTAAGTCGGCATTGTGCCTTTTGTATTAATTTCGGATGCAATTTCTGTGCTTCATAGTCAGTAAGACGGTCCAAGGTTTACACTAAACCTTACGTGAAGCTTCGGAATCTAAAACAGGACTCACGGGAGAGGTTCAAATCATAGAAAGTTAGAGTGTCAGTCTTCTCGTCCTTCAGTCGGCATTGTGCCTTTTGTATTAAATTCGGATGCAATTTCTGTGTTTCATCGTCAATAAGATGGTCCAAGGGATACAGTAAACCTGAAGTGAAGCATCGGAATCTAAAGCTGGACTCACAGGAGAGGTTCAAATCATAGAAAGCTAGAGTGTAGAGTCCCCTTGTACTTAAGTCGGCATTGTGCTTTTTGTATTAAATTCGGATGCAATTTCTGTGTTTCATCGTCAATAAGAAGGTCCAAGGGATACAGCAAACCTGAAGTGAAGCATCGGAATCTGAAACTGGACTCACAGGAGAGGTTCAAATCATAGAAAGTTAGAGTGTCAGTCCTCTTGTACTTAAGTCGGCATTGTGCCTTTTGTATTAAATTCGGATGCAGATTCGGTGTTTCATCAACAATAAGAAGGTCCAAGGGATACAGTAAACCTGAACTGAAGCATCGGAATCTAAAACTGGACTCACAGGAGAGGTTCAAATCATAGAAACTTAGAGAGCAGAGTCCCCTTGTACTTAAGTCAGCAATGTGCCTTTTGTATTAAATTCGGATGCAATTTCTGTGCTTCATCGCCAATAAGGAGGTCCAAGGGATACAGTAATCCTGAAGTGAAGCATCGGAATCTAAATCTGGACTCGCAGGAGAGGTTCAAATCATCGAACGTTAGAGTGTCAGTTCTCTTGTACTTAAGTCGGCATTGTGCCTTTTGTATTAAATTCGGATGCAATATCTGTGCTTCATCGCCACTAAGAAGGGCCAAGGTATACAGTAAACCAGAAGTAAAGCGTCGGATTGTAAAACTTGACCCACAGGAGAGGTTCATATCATAGAAAGTTAGAGTGTCAGTCCTCTTGTACTTAAGTCGGCATTGTGCATTTTGAATTTAATTCCGATACAACTTCTGTGTAACATCGTCAATAAGAAGGTCCAAGGGATACAGTAAACCTGCAGTGAAGCATCGGAATCTAAAACTGGACTCGCAGGAGAGTTTTAAATCATAGAAAGTTAGAGTGTCAGTTCTCTTGTACTTAAGTCGGCATTGTGCCTTTTGAATTTAATTCCGATGCAGTATCTGTGTTTCATCGTCAATAAGAAGGTCCAACGGATACAGTAAACCTGAAGTGATGCATCGGAATCTAAAACTGGACTCACAGGAGAGGTTCAAATCATAGAAAGTTAGAGCGTAGAGTCCTCTTGTACTTAAGTCGGCATTGTGCCTTTTGTATTAATTTCGGATGCAATTTCTGTGCTTCATAGTCAATAAGACGGTCCAAGGTTTACACTAAACCTTACGTGAAGCTTCGGAATCTAAAACAGGACTCACGGGAGAGGTTCAAATCATAGAAAGTTAGAGTGTCAGTCCTCTCGTCCTTCAGTCGGCATTGTGCCTTTTGTATTAAATTCGGATGCAATTTCTGTGTTTCATCGTCAATAAGATGGTCCAAGGGATACAGTAAACCTGAAGTGAAGCATCGGAATCTAAAGCTGGACTCACAGGAGAGGTTCAAATCATAGAAAGCTAGAGTGTAGAGTCCCCTTGTACTTAAGTCGGCATTGTGCTTTTTGTATTAAATTCGGATGCAATTTCTGTGTTTCATCGTCAATAAGAAGGTCCAAGGGATACAGCAAACCTGAAGTGAAGCATCGGAATCTGAAACTGGACTCACAGGAGAGGTTCAAATCATAGATAGTTAGAGTGTCAGTCCTCTTGTACTTAAGTCGGCATTGTGCCTTTTGTATTAAATTCGGATGCAGATTCGGTGTTTCATCAACAATAAGAAGGTCCAAGGGATACAGTAAACCTGAACTGAAGCATCGGAATCTAAAACTGGACTCACAGGAGAGGTTCAAATCATAGAAAGTTAGAGAGCAGAGTCCCCTTGTACTTAAGTCAGCAATGTGCCTTTTGTATTAAATTCGGATGCAATTTCTGTGTTTCATCGTCAATAAGAGGGTCCAAAGGATACAGTAAACCTGAAGTGAAGCATCGGAATCTAAAATTAAACTCACAGGAGAGGTTCAAATCATAGAAAGTTAGAGTGTAGAGTCCTCTTGTACTTAAGTCGGCATTGTGCCTTTTGTATTAATTTCGGATGCAATTTCTGTGCTTCACAGTCAATAAGACGGTCCAAGGTTTACACTAAACCTGACGTGAAGCTTCGGAATCTAAAACAGGACTCACGGGAGAGGTTCAAATCATAGAAAGTTAGAGTGTCAGTCCTCTCGTCCTTCAGTCGGCATTGTGCCTTTTGTATTAAATTCGGATGCAATTTCTGTGTTTCATCGTCAATAAGATGGTCCAAGGGATACAGTAAACCTGAAGTGAAGCATCGGAATCTAAAGCTGGACTCACAGGAGAGGTTCAAATCATAGAAAGCTAGAGTGTAGAGTCCCCTTGTACTTAAGTGGGCATTGTGCTTTTTGTATTAAATTCGGATGCAATTTCTGTGTTTCATCGTCAATAAGATGGTCCAAGGGATACAGTAAACCTGAAGTGAAGCATCGGAATCTGAAACTGGACTCACAGGAGAGGTTCAAATCATAGAAAGTTAGAGTGTCAGTAATCTTGTACTTAAGTCTGCATTGTGCCTTTTGTATTAAATTCGGATGCAAATTCGGTGTTTCATCAACAATTAGAAGGTCTAAGGGATACAGTAAACCTGAAGTGAAGCATCGGAATCTAAAACTGGACTCACAGGAGAGGTTCAAATCATAGAAAGTTAGAGTGTCAGTCCTCTTTTTCTTCAGTCGGCATTGTGCCTTTTGTATTAAATTCGGATGCAATTTCTATGTTTCATCGTCAATAAGATGGTCCAAGGGACACAGTAAACCTGAAGTGATGCATCGGAATCTAAAACTGGACTCACAAGAGAGGTTCAAATCATAGAAAGTTAGAGCGTAGAGTCCTCTTGTACTTAAGTCGGCATTGTGTCTTTTGTATTAATTTTGGATGCAATTTCTGTGCTTCATAGTCAATAAGACGGTCCAAGGTTTGCACTAAACCTGACGTGAAGCTTCGGAATCTAAAACAGGACTCAGGGGTGAGGTTCAAATCATAGAAAGTTAGAGTGTCAGTCCTTTTGTCCTTCAGTCGGCATTGTGCCCTTTGTATTAAATTCGGATGCAATTTCTGTATTTCATCGTCAATAAGATGGTCCAAGGGATACAGTAAACCTGAAATGAAGCATCGGAATCTAAATCTGGACTCGCAGGAGAGGTTCAAATCATCGAACGTTAGAGTGTCAGTTCTCTTGTACTTAAGTCGGCATTGTGCCTTTTGTATTAAATTCGGATGCAATTTCTGTGCTTCATCGCCACTAAGAAGGTCCAAGGTATACAGTAAACCAGAAGTAAAGCGTCGGATTCTAAAACTGGACCCACAGAGGAGGTTCATATCATAGAAAGTTAGAGTGTCAGTCCTCTTGTACTTAAGTCGGCATTGTGCCTTTTGAATTTAATTCCGATCCAATTTCTGTTTATCATCGTCAATAAGAAAGTCCAAGGGATACAGTTAACCTGAAGTGAAGCATCCGAATCTAAAACTGGACTCACAGGAGAGTTTTAAATCGTAGAAAGTTAGAGTGTAGAGTCCTCTTGTTTTTAAGTCGGCATTGTGCCTTTTGTATTAATTTTGGATTCAATTTCTGTGCATCATAGTCAATAAGACGGTCCAAGGTTTACACTAAACCTGACGTGAAGCTTCGGAATCTAAAACAGGACTCACGGGAGAGGTTCAAAACATAGAAAGTTAGAGCGTCAGTCCTCTTGTCCTTCAGTCGGCATTGTGCCTTTTGTATTAAATTCGGATGCAATTTCTGTGTTTCATCGTCAATAAGATGGTCCAAGGGATACAGTAAACCTGAAGTGAAGCATCGGAATCTAAAGCTGGACTCACAGGAGAGGTTCAAATCATAGAAAGCTAGAGTGTAGAGTCCCCTTGTACTTAAGTCGGCATTGTGCTTTTAGTATTAAATTCGGATGCAATTTCTGTGTTTCATCGTCAATAAGAAGGTCCAAGGGATACAGCAAACCTGAAGTGAAGCATCGGAATCTGAAACTGGACTCACAGGAGAGGTTCAAATCATAGAAAGTTAGAGTGTCAGTCCTCTTGTACTTAAGTCGGCATTGTGCCTTTTGTATTAAATTCGGATGCAGATTCGGTGTTTCATCAACAATAAGAAGGTCCAAGGGATACAGTAAACCTGAACTGAAGCATCGGAATCTAAAACTGGACTCACAGGAGAGGTTCAAATCATAGAAAGTTAGAGAGCAGAGTCCCCTTGTACTTAAGTCAGCAATGTGCCTTTTGTATTAAATTCGGATGCAATTTCTGTGCTTCATCGCCAATGAGGAGGTCCAAGGGATACAGTAATCCTGAAGTGAAGCATCGGAATCTAAATCTGGACTCGCAGGAGAGGTTCAAATCATCGAACGTTAGAGTGTCAGTTCTCTTGTACTTAAGTCGGCATTGTGCCTTTTGTATTAAATTCGGATGCAATATCTGTGCTTCATCGCCACTAAGAAGGGCCAAGGTATACAGTAAACCAGAAGTAAAGCGTCGGATTGTAAAACTTGACCCACAGGAGAGGTTCATATCATAGAAAGTTAGAGTGTCAGTCCTCTTGTACTTAAGTCGGCATTGTGCATTTTGAATTTAATTCCGATACAACTTCTGTGTAACATCGTCAATAAGAAGGTCCAAGGGATACAGTAAACCTGCAGTGAAGCATCGGAATCTAAAACTGGACTCGCAGGAGAGTTTTAAATCATAGAAAGTTAGAGTGTCAGTTCTCTTGTACTTAAGTCGGCATTGTGCCTTTTGAATTTAATTCCGATGCAGTATCTGTGTTTCATCGTCAATAAGAAGGTCCAACGGATACAGTAAACCTGAAGTGATGCATCGGAATCTAAAACTGGACTCACAGGAGAGGTTCAAATCATAGAAAGTTAGAGCGTAGAGTCCTCTTGTACTTAAGTCGGCATTGTGCCTTTTGTATTAATTTCGGATGCAATTTCTGTGCTTCATAGTCAATAAGACGGTCCAAGGTTTACACTAAACCTTACGTGAAGCTTCGGAATCTAAAACAGGACTCACGGGAGAGGTTCAAATCATAGAAAGTTAGAGTGTCAGTCCTCTCGTCCTTCAGTCGGCATTGTGCCTTTTGTATTAAATTCGGATGCTATTTCTGTGTTTCATCGTCAATAAGATGGTCCAAGGGATACAGTAAACCTGAAGTGAAGCATCGGAATCTAAAGCTGGACTCACAGGAGAGGTTCAAATCATAGAAATCTAGAGTGCAGAGTCCCCCTGTACTTAAGTCAGCAATGTGCCTTTTGTATTAAGTTCGGATGCAATTTCTGTGTTTCATCGTCAATAAGAGGGTCCAAAGGATACAGTAAACCTGAAGTGAAGCATCGGAATCTAAAACTGGACTCACAGGAGAGGTTCAAATCATAGAAAGTTAGAGTGTCAGTCCTCTTTTTCTTCAGTCGGCATTGTGCCTTTTGTATTAAATTCGGATGCAATTTCTATGTTTCATCGTCAATAAGATGGTCCAAGGGACACAGTAAACCTGAAGTGATGCATCGGAATCTAAAACTGGACTCACAAGAGAGGTTCAAATCATAGAAAGTTAGAGCGTAGAGTCCTCTTGTACTTAAGTCGGCATTGTGTCTTTTGTATTAATTTTGGATGCAATTTCTGTGCTTCATAGTCAATAAGACGGTCCAAGGTTTGCACTAAACCTGACGTGAAGCTTCGGAATCTAAAACAGGACTCAGGGGTGAGGTTCAAATCATAGAAAGTTAGAGTGTCAGTCCTTTTGTCCTTCAGTCGGCATTGTGCCCTTTGTATTAAATTCGGATGCAATTTCTGTATTTCATCGTCAATAAGATGGTCCAAGGGATACAGTAAACCTGAAATGAAGCATCGGAATCTAAATCTGGACTCGCAGGAGAGGTTCAAATCATCGAACGTTAGAGTGTCAGTTCTCTTGTACTTAAGTCGGCATTGTGCCTTTTGTATTAAATTCGGATGCAATTTCTGTGCTTCATCGCCACTAAGAAGGTCCAAGGTATACAGTAAACCAGAAGTAAAGCGTCGGATTCTAAAACTGGACCCACAGAGGAGGTTCATATCATAGAAAGTTAGAGTGTCAGTCCTCTTGTACTTAAGTCGGCATTGTGCCTTTTGAATTTAATTCCGATCCAATTTCTGTTTATCATCGTCAATAAGAAAGTCCAAGGGATACAGTTAACCTGAAGTGAAGCATCCGAATCTAAAACTGGACTCACAGGAGAGTTTTAAATCGTAGAAAGTTAGAGTGTAGAGTCCTCTTGTTTTTAAGTCGGCATTGTGCCTTTTGTATTAATTTTGGATTCAATTTCTGTGCATCATAGTCAATAAGACGGTCCAAGGTTTACACTAAACCTGACGTGAAGCTTCGGAATCTAAAACAGGACTCACGGGAGAGGTTCAAAACATAGAAAGTTAGAGCGTCAGTCCTCTTGTCCTTCAGTCGGCATTGTGCCTTTTGTATTAAATTCGGATGCAATTTCTGTGTTTCATCGTCAATAAGATGGTCCAAGGGATACAGTAAACCTGAAGTGAAGCATCGGAATCTAAAGCTGGACTCAAAGGAGAGGTTCAAATCATAGAAAGCTAGAGTGTAGAGTCCCCTTGTACTTAAGTCGGCATTGTGCTTTTAGTATTAAATTCGGATGCAATTTCTGTGTTTCATCGTCAATAAGAAGGTCCAAGGGATACAGCAAACCTGAAGTGAAGCATCGGAATCTGAAACTGGACTCACAGGAGAGGTTCAAATCATAGAAAGTTAGAGTGTCAGTCCTCTTGTACTTAAGTCGGCATTGTGCCTTTTGTATTAAATTCGGATGCAGATTCGGTGTTTCATCAACAATAAGAAGGTCCAAGGGATACAGTAAACCTGAACTGAAGCATCGGAATCTAAAACTGGACTCACAGGAGAGGTTCAAATCATAGAAAGTTAGAGAGCAGAGTCCCCTTGTACTTAAGTCAGCAATGTGCCTTTTGTATTAAATTCGGATGCAATTTCTGTGCTTCATCGCCAATGAGGAGGTCCAAGGGATACAGTAATCCTGAAGTGAAGCATCGGAATCTAAATCTGGACTCGCAGGAGAGGTTCAAATCATCGAACGTTAGAGTGTCAGTTCTCTTGTACTTAAGTCGGCATTGTGCCTTTTGTATTAAATTCGGATGCAATATCTGTGCTTCATCGCCACTAAGAAGGGCCAAGGTATACAGTAAACCAGAAGTAAAGCGTCGGATTGTAAAACTTGACCCACAGGAGAGGTTCATATCATAGAAAGTTAGAGTGTCAGTCCTCTTGTACTTAAGTCGGCATTGTGCATTTTGAATTTAATTCCGATACAACTTCTGTGTAACATCGTCAATAAGAAGGTCCAAGGGATACAGTAAACCTGCAGTGAAGCATCGGAATCTAAAACTGGACTCGCAGGAGAGTTTTAAATCATAGAAAGTTAGAGTGTCAGTTCTCTTGTACTTAAGTCGGCATTGTGCCTTTTGAATTTAATTCCGATGCAGTATCTGTGTTTCATCGTCAATAAGAAGGTCCAACGGATACAGTAAACCTGAAGTGATGCATCGGAATCTAAAACTGGACTCACAGGAGAGGTTCAAATCATAGAAAGTTAGAGCGTAGAGTCCTCTTGTACTTAAGTCGGCATTGTGCCTTTTGTATTAATTTCGGATGCAATTTCTGTGCTTCATAGTCAATAAGACGGTCCAAGGTTTACACTAAACCTTACGTGGAGCTTCGGAATCTAAAACAGGACTCACGGGAGAGGTTCAAATCATAGAAAGTTAGAGTGTCAGTCCTCTCGTCCTTCAGTCGGCATTGTGCCTTTTGTATTAAATTCGGATGCAATTTCTGTGTTTCATCGTCAATAAGATGGTCCAAGGGATACAGTAAACCTGAAGTGAAGCATCGGAATCTAAAGCTGGACTCACAGGAGAGGTTCAAATCATAGAAATCTAGAGTGTAGAGTCCCCTTGTACTTAAGTCGGCATTGTGCTTTTTGTATTAAATTC
Organism: Schistocerca americana; assembly: GCF_021461395.2. NCBI lineage: Eukaryota > Metazoa > Arthropoda > Insecta > Orthoptera > Acrididae > Schistocerca > Schistocerca americana. The sequence continues at coordinate 3,649,422 of NW_025725687.1, read as the reverse complement.
GGATGCAATTTCTGTGTTTCATCGTCAATAAGAAGGTCCAAGGGATACAGCAAACCTGAAGTGAAGCATCGGAATCTGAAACTGGACTCACAGGAGAGGTTCAAATCATAGATAGTTAGAGTGTCAGTCCTCTTGTACTTAAGTCGGCATTGTGCATTTTGTATTAAATTCGGATGCAGATTCGGTGTTTCATCAACAATAAGAAGGTCCAAGGGATACAGTAAACCTGAACTGAAGCATCGGAATCTAAAACTGGACTCACAGGAGAGGTTCAAATCATAGAAAGTTAGAGAGCAGAGTCCCCTTGTACTTAAGTCAGCAATGTGCCTTTTGTATTAAATTCGGATGCAATTTCTGTGTTTCATCGTCAATAAGAGGGTCCAAAGGATACAGTAAACCTGAAGTGAAGCATCGGAATCTAAAACTGGACTCACAGGAGAGGTTCAAATCATAGAAAGTTAGAGTGTAGAGTCCTCTTGTACTTAAGTCGGCATTGTGCCTTTTGTATTAATTTCGGATGCAATTTCCGTGCTTCACAGTCAATAAGACGGTCCAAGGTTTACACTAAACCTGACGTGAAGCTTCGGAATCTAAAACAGGACTCACGGGAGAGGTTCAAATCATAGAAAGTTAGAGTGTCAGTCCTCTCGTCCTTCAGTCGGCATTGTGCCTTTTGTATTAAATTCGGATGCAATTTCTGTGTTTCATCGTCAATAAGATGGTCCAAGGGATACAGTAAACCTGAAGTGAAGCATCGGAATCTAAAGCTGGACTCACAGGAGAGGTTCAAATCATAGAAAGCTAGAGTGTAGAGTCCCCTTGTACTTAAGTGGGCATTGTGCTTTTTGTATTAAATTCGGATGCAATTTCTGTGTTTCATCGTCAATAAGATGGTCCAAGGGATACAGTAAACCTGAAGTGAAGCATCGGAATCTGAAACTGGACTCACAGGAGAGGTTCAAATCATAGAAAGTTAGAGTGTCAGTAATCTTGTACTTAAGTCTGCATTGTGCCTTTTGTATTAAATTCGGATGCAAATTCGGTGTTTCATCAACAATTAGAAGGTCTAAGGGATACAGTAAACCTGAACTGAAGCATCGGAATCTAAAACTGGACTCACAGGAGAGGTTCAAATCATAGAAAGTTAGAGTGCAGAGTCCCCCTGTACTTAAGTCAGCAATGTGCCTTTTGTATTAAGTTCGGATGCAATTTCTGTGTTTCATCGTCAATAAGAGGGTCCAAAGGATACAGTAAACCTGAAGTGAAGCATAGGAATCTAAAACTGGACTCACAGGAGAGGTTCAAATCATAGAAAGTTAGAGTGTCAGTCCTCTTTTTCTTCAGTCGGCATTGTGCCTTTTGTATTAAATTCGGATGCAATTTCTATGTTTCATCGTCAATAAGATGGTCCAAGGGACACAGTAAACCTGAAGTGATGCATCGGAATCTAAAACTGGACTCACAAGAGAGGTTCAAATCATAGAAAGTTAGAGCGTAGAGTCCTCTTGTACTTAAGTCGTCATTGTGTCTTTTGTATTAATTTTGGATGCAATTTCTGTGCTTCATAGTCAATAAGACGGTCCAAGGTTTGCACTAAACCTGACGTGAAGCTTCGGAATCTAAAACAGGACTCAGGGGAGAGGTTCAAATCATAGAAAGTTAGAGTGTCAGTCCTTTTGTCCTTCAGTCGGCATTGTGCCCTTTGCATTAAATTCGGATGCAATTTCTGTATTTCATCGTCAATAAGATGGTCCAAGGGATACAGTAAACCTGAAATGAAGCATCGGAATCTAAATCTGGACTCGCAGGAGAGGTTCAAATCATCGAACGTTAGAGTGTCAGTTCTCTTGTACTTAAGTCGGCATTGTGCCTTTTGTATTAAATTCGGATGCAGATTCGGTGTTTCATCAACAATAAGAAGGTCCAAGGGATACAGTAAACCTGAACTGAAGCATCGGAATCTAAAACTGGACTCACAGGAGAGGTTCAAATCATAGAAAGTTAGAGAGCAGAGTCCCCTTGTACTTAAGTCAGCAATGTGCCTTTTGTATTAAATTCGGATGCAATTTCTGTGCTTCATCGCCAATGAGGAGGTCCAAGGGATACAGTAATCCTGAAGTGAAGCATCGGAATCTAAATCTGGACTCGCAGGAGAGGTTCAAATCATCGAACGTTAGAGTGTCAGTTCTCTTGTACTTAAGTCGGCATTGTGCCTTTTGTATTAAATTCGGATGCAATATCTGTGCTTCATCGCCACTAAGAAGGGCCAAGGTATACAGTAAACCAGAAGTAAAGCGTCGGATTGTAAAACTTGACCCACAGGAGAGGTTCATATCATAGAAAGTTAGAGTGTCAGTCCTCTTGTACTTAAGTCGGCATTGTGCATTTTGAATTTAATTCCGATACAACTTCTGTGTAACATCGTCAATAAGAAGGTCCAAGGGATACAGTAAACCTGCAGTGAAGCATCGGAATCTAAAACTGGACTCGCAGGAGAGTTTTAAATCATAGAAAGTTAGAGTGTCAGTTCTCTTGTACTTAAGTCGGCATTGTGCCTTTTGAATTTAATTCCGATGCAGTATCTGTGTTTCATCGTCAATAAGAAGGTCCAACGGATACAGTAAACCTGAAGTGATGCATCGGAATCTAAAACTGGACTCACAGGAGAGGTTCAAATCATAGAAAGTTAGAGCGTAGAGTCCTCTTGTACTTAAGTCGGCATTGTGCCTTTTGTATTAATTTCGGATGCAATTTCTGTGCTTCATAGTCAATAAGACGGTCCAAGGTTTACACTAAACCTTACGTGGAGCTTCGGAATCTAAAACAGGACTCACGGGAGAGGTTCAAATCATAGAAAGTTAGAGTGTCAGTCCTCTCGTCCTTCAGTCGGCATTGTGCCTTTTGTATTAAATTCGGATGCAATTTCTGTGTTTCATCGTCAATAAGATGGTCCAAGGGATACAGTAAACCTGAAGTGAAGCATCGGAATCTAAAGCTGGACTCACAGGAGAGGTTCAAATCATAGAAATCTAGAGTGTAGAGTCCCCTTGTACTTAAGTCGGCATTGTGCTTTTTGTATTAAATTCGGATGCAATTTCTGTGTTTCATCGTCAATAAGAAGGTCCAAGGGATACAGCAAACCTGAAGTGAAGCATCGGAATCTGAAACTGGACTCACAGGAGAGGTTCAAATCATAGATAGTTAGAGTGTCAGTCCTCTTGTACTTAAGTCGGCATTGTGCATTTTGTATTAAATTCGGATGCAGATTCGGTGTTTCATCAACAATAAGAAGGTCCAAGGATACAGTAAACCTGAACTGAAGCATCGGAATCTAAAACTGGACTCACAGGAGAGGTTCAAATCATAGAAAGTTAGAGAGCAGAGTCCCCTTGTACTTAAGTCAGCAATGTGCCTTTTGTATTAAATTCGGATGCAATTTCTGTGTTTCATCGTCAATAAGAGGGTCCAAAGGATACAGTAAACCTGAAGTGAAGCATCGGAATCTAAAACTGGACTCACAGGAGAGGTTCAAATCATAGAAAGTTAGAGTGTAGAGTCCTCTTGTACTTAAGTCGGCATTGTGCCTTTTGTATTAATTTCGGATGCAATTTCCGTGCTTCACAGTCAATAAGACGGTCCAAGGTTTACACTAAACCTGACGTGAAGCTTCGGAATCTAAAACAGGACTCACGGGAGAGGTTCAAATCATAGAAAGTTAGAGTGTCAGTCCTCTCGTCCTTCAGTCGGCATTGTGCCTTTTGTATTAAATTCGGATGCAATTTCTGTGTTTCATCGTCAATAAGATGGTCCAAGGGATACAGTAAACCTGAAGTGAAGCATCGGAATCTAAAGCTGGACTCACAGGAGAGGTTCAAATCATAGAAAGCTAGAGTGTAGAGTCCCCTTGTACTTAAGTGGGCATTGTGCTTTTTGTATTAAATTCGGATGCAATTTCTGTGTTTCATCGTCAATAAGATGGTCCAAGGGATACAGTAAACCTGAAGTGAAGCATCGGAATCTGAAACTGGACTCACAGGAGAGGTTCAAATCATAGAAAGTTAGAGTGTCAGTAATCTTGTACTTAAGTCTGCATTGTGCCTTTTGTATTAAATTCGGATGCAAATTCGGTGTTTCATCAACAATTAGAAGGTCTAAGGGATACAGTAAACCTGAACTGAAGCATCGGAATCTAAAACTGGACTCACAGGAGAGGTTCAAATCATAGAAAGTTAGAGTGCAGAGTCCCCCTGTACTTAAGTCAGCAATGTGCCTTTTGTATTAAGTTCGGATGCAATTTCTGTGTTTCATCGTCAATAAGAGGGTCCAAAGGATACAGTAAACCTGAAGTGAAGCATAGGAATCTAAAACTGGACTCACAGGAGAGGTTCAAATCATAGAAAGTTAGAGTGTCAGTCCTCTTTTTCTTCAGTCGGCATTGTGCCTTTTGTATTAAATTCGGATGCAATTTCTATGTTTCATCGTCAATAAGATGGTCCAAGGGACACAGTAAACCTGAAGTGATGCATCGGAATCTAAAACTGGACTCACAAGAGAGGTTCAAATCATAGAAAGTTAGAGCGTAGAGTCCTCTTGTACTTAAGTCGTCATTGTGTCTTTTGTATTAATTTTGGATGCAATTTCTGTGCTTCATAGTCAATAAGACGGTCCAAGGTTTGCACTAAACCTGACGTGAAGCTTCGGAATCTAAAACAGGACTCAGGGGAGAGGTTCAAATCATAGAAAGTTAGAGTGTCAGTCCTTATGTCCTTCAGTCGGCATTGTGCCCTTTGCATTAAATTCGGATGCAATTTCTGTATTTCATCGTCAATAAGATGGTCCAAGGGATACAGTAAACCTGAAATGAAGCATCGGAATCTAAATCTGGACTCGCAGGAGAGGTTCAAATCATCGAACGTTAGAGTGTCAGTTCTCTTGTACTTAAGTCGGCATTGTGCCTTTTGTATTAAATTCGGATGCAATTTCTGTGCTTCATCGCCACTAAGAAGGTCCAAGGTATACAGTAAACCAGAAGTAAAGCGTCGGATTCTAAAACTGGACCCACAGAGGAGGTTCATATCATAGAAAGTTAGAGTGTCAGTCCTCTTGTACTTAAGTCGGCATTGTGCCTTTTGAATTTAATTCCGATGCAATTTCTGTCTATCATCGTCAATAAGAAAGTCCAAGGGATACAGTTAACCTGAAGTGAAGCATCCGAATCTAAAACTGGACTCACAGGAGAGTTTTAAATCGTAGAAAGTTAGAGTGTAGAGTCCTCTTGTTTTTAAGTCGGCATTGTGCCTTTTGTATTAATTTTGGATTCAATTTCTGTGCATCATAGTCAATAAGACGGTCCAAGGTTTACACTAAACCTGACGTGAAGCTTCGGAATCTAAAACAGGACTCACGGGAGAGGTTCAAAACATAGAAAGTTAGAGCGTCAGTCCTCTTGTCCTTCAGTCGGCATTGTGCCTTTTGTATTAAATTCGGATGCAATTTCTGTGTTTCATCGTCAATAAGATGGTCCAAGGGATACAGTAAACCTGAAGTGAAGCATCGGAATCTAAAGCTGGACTCACAGGAGAGGTTCAAATCACAGAAAGCTAGAGTGTAGAGTCCCCTTGTACTTAAGTCGGCATTGTGCTTTTTGTATTAAATTCGGATGCAATTTCTGTGTTTCATCGTCAATAAGAAGGTCCAAGGGATACACTAAACCTGAAGTGAAGCATCGGAATCTGAAACTGGACTCACAGGAGAGGTTCAAATCATAGAATTTTAGAGTGTCAGTCCTCCTGTACTTATGTCGGCATTGTGCCTTTTGTATTAAATTCGGATGCAAATTCGGTGTTTCATCATCAATAAGAAGGTCCAAGGGAAACAGTAAACCTGAACTGAAGCATCGGAATCTAAAACTGGACTAACAGCAGAGGTTCAAATCATAGAAAGTTAGAGTGTCAGACCTCTTGTACTTAAGTCGGCATTGTGCCTCTTGTATTAAAATCGGATGCAATTTCTGTGCTTCATCGCCAATACGAAGGTCCAAGGGATACAGTAAACCTAAAGTGAAGCATCGGAATCGAAAACTGGACTCACAGGAGAGGTTCAAATCATAGAAAGTTAGAGTGTCAGTCCTCTTGTTCTTCAGTCGGCATTGTGCATTTTGAATTTAATTCCGATGCATTTTCTGTGTTTCATCGTCAATAAGATGGTCCAAGGGATACAGTAAACCTGAAGTGAGGCATCGGAATCTAAAACTAGACTCACAGGAGAGGTTCAAATCATAGAAAGTTAGAGTGTAGAGTCCCATTGTACTTATGTTGGCATTGTGCCTTTTGTATTAAATTCGGATGCAATATCTGTGTTTCATCGTCAATAAGAGGATCCAAGGGATACAGTAAACCTGAAGTGAAGCATCGGAATCTAAAACTGGACTCACAGGAGAGGTTCAAATTATAGAAAGTTAGAGTGTCAGTCCTCTTGCACTAAAGTCGGCATTGTGCCTTTTGTATTAATTTTGGATGCAAAGTCTGTGTTTCATCATCAATAAGAAGGTCCAAGGGATACAGTAAACCTGAAGTGAAGCATCGGATGCTAAAACTGGACTCACAGGATAGGTTCAAATCATAGAAAATTAAAGTGTCAGTCCTCTTGTACCTAAGTCGGCATTGTGCCTTTTGTATTAAATTCGGATGCAATTTCTGTGTTTCATCATCAGTAAGAAGGTCCATGGGATACAGTAAACCTGAAGTGAAGCATCGGAATCTAAAACTGGACTCACAGGTGAGGTTCAAATCGTAGAAAGTTAGAGTGTCAGTCCTCTTGTACTTAAGTCGGCACTGTGCCTTTTGTATTAAATTCGGATGCAATTTCTGTGTTTCATCGTCAATACGAAGGTCCAAGGGATACAGTAAACCTGAAGTGAAGCATCGGAATCTTAATCTGGACTCACAGGAGAGGTTCAAATCAAAGAAAGTTAGAGTGTCAGTCCTCTTGTACTTAAGTCGGCATTGTGCATTTTGTATTATATTCGGATGGATATTCTGTGTTTCATCGTCAATAAGAAGGCCCAAGGGATACAGTAAACCTGAAGTGAAGCATCGGAACCTAAAACTGGACTCACAGGAGAGGTTCAAAAGCATAGAAAGTTAGAGTGTCAGTCCTCTCGTACTTCAGTCGGCATTGTGCCTTTTGTATTAATTTCGGATGCAATTTCTGTGTTCCATTGTTAATAGGAATGTCCAAGGGATACTGTAAACCTGAAGTGAAGAATCGGAATCTAAAACAGGTCTCACAGGAGAAGTTCAAATCATAGGAAGTTAGAGTGTCAGTCCTCTTGTACTTAAGTCGGAATTGTGCCTTTTGTATTATATTCGGATGGAATTTCTGCGTTTGATCATCAATAAGAAGGTCCAAGGGATACAGTAAACCTGAAGTGAAGCATCGGAATCTAAAACTGGACTCACAGGAGAGATTCAAATCATAGAAATTTAGAGTGTCAGTCCTCTTGTACTTATGTCGGCATTGTGCCTTTTGTATTAAATTCGGATGCAATTTCTGTGTTTCATCGTCAATAAGAAGGTCAAAAGGATACAGTAAACCTGAAGTGAAGCATCGGAATCTAAAACCGGACTCACAGGAGAGGTTCAAATCATAGAAAGTTAGTGTGTCAGTCCTGTTGGACTTAAATCGCCATTGTGCCTTTTGTATTAAATTCGGATGCAATGTCTTTGCTTCATCGCCAATGAGAAGGGCCAAGGGATACAGTAATCCTGAAGTGAAGCATCGGAATCCAAATCAGGACTCACAGGAGAGGTTCAAATCATCGAACGTTAGAGTGTCAGTTACCTTGTACTTAAGTCGGCGTTGTGCCTTTTGTATTAAATTCGGATGCAATTTCTGAGCTTCATCGCCACTAGGAAGGTCCAAGGTATACAGTAAACCAGAAGTAAAGCGTCGGATTCTAAAACTGGACCCACAGGAGAGGTTCGTATCATAGAAAGTTAGAGTGTCAGTCCTGTTGTACTTAGTCGGCATTGTGCCTTTTGAATTTATTTCCGATGCAATATCTGTTTATCATCGTCAATAAGAAGGTCCAAGGGATACAGTAAACCAGAAGTGAAGCATCGGAATCTAAAACTGGACTCACAGGAGCGTTTTAAATCATAAAAAGTTAGAGTGTAGAGTCCTCTTGTACTTAAGTCGGCCTTGTGCCTTTTGTATTAATTTCGGATGCAATTTCTGTGCTTCATAGCCAATAAGACGGTCCAAGGTTTACACTAAACCTGACGTGAAGCTTCGGAATTTAAAACAGGACTCACGGGAGAGGTTCAAATCATCGAAAGTTAGAGTGTCAGTCCTCTTGTCCTTCACTCAGCATTGTGCCTTTTGTATTAAATTCGGATACAATTTCTGTGTTTCATCGTCAATAAGATGGTCCAAGAGATACAGTAAACCTGAAGTGAAGCATCGGAATCTAAATCTGGACTCTCAGGAGAGGTTCAAATAATCGAACGTTGGAGTGTCAGTTCTCTTGTACTTAAGTCGGCATTGTGCCTTTTGTATTAAATTCGGATGCAATTTCTGTGCTTCATCGCCACTAAGAAGGTCCAAGGTATACAGTAAACCAGAAGTAAAGCGTCGGATTCTAAAACTGGACCCACAGGAGAGGTTCATATCATAGAAAGTTGGAGTGTCAGTCCTCTTGTACTTAAGTCGGCATTGTGCCTTTTGAATTTAATTCCGATGCAATTTCTGTTTATCATCCTCAATAAGAAGGTCCAAGGGATACAGTAAACCTGAAGTGAAGCATCGGAATCAAAAACTGGACTCACAGGAGGGTTTTAAATCATAGAAAGTTAGAGTGTCAGACCTCTTGTACTTAAGTCGGCATTGTGCCTCTTGTATTAAAATCGGATGCAATTTCTGTGCTTCATCGCCAATACGAAGGTCCAAGGTATACAGTAAACCTAAAGTGAAGCATCGGAATCGAAAACTGGACTCACAGGAGAGGTTCAAATCATAGAAAGTTAGAGTGTCAGTCCTCTTGTTCTTCAGTCGGCATTGTGCATTTTGAATTTAATTCCGATGCATTTTCTGTGTTTCATCGTCAATAAGATGGTCCAAGGGATACAGTAAACCTGAAGTGTGGCATCGGAATCTAAAACTAGACTCACAGGAGAGGTTCAAATCATAGAAAGTTAGAGTGTAGAGTCCCATTGTACTTATGTCGGCATTGTGCCTTTTGTATTAAATTCGGATGCAATATCTGTGTTTCATCGTCAATAAGAGGATCCAAGGAATACAGTAAACCTGAAGTGAAGCATCGGAATCTAAAACTGGACTCACAGGAGAGGTTCAAATTATAGAAAGTTAGAGTGTCAGTCCTCTTGCACTAAAGTCGGCATTGTGCCTTTTGTATTAATTTCGGATGCAAAGTCTGTGTTTCATCATCAATAAGAAGGTCCAAGGGATACAGTAAACCTGAAGTGAAGCATCGGATTCTAAAACTGGACTCACAGGATAGGTTCAAATCATAGAAAATTAAAGTGTCAGTCCTCTTGTACTTAAGTCGGCATTGTGCCTTTTGTATTAAATTAGGATGCAATTTCTGTGTTTCATCATCAGGAAGAAGGTCCATGGGATACAGTAAACCTGAAGTGAAGCATCGGAATCTAAAACTGGACTCACAGGTGAGGTTCAAATCGTAGAAAGTTAGAGTGTCAGTCCTCTTGTACTTAAGCCGGCACTGTGCCTTTTGTATTAAATTCGGATGCAATTTCTGTGTTTCATCGTCAATACGAAGGTCCAAGGGATGCAGTAAACCTGAAGTGAAGCATCGGAATCTTAATCTGGACTCACAGGAGAGGTTCAAATCAAAGAAAGTTAGAGTGTCAGTCCTCTTGTACTTAAGTTGGCATTGTGCATTTTGTATTATATTCGGATGGATATTCTGTGTTTCATCGTCAATAAGAAGGCCCAAGGGATACAGTAAACCTGAAGTGAAGCATGGGAACCTAAAACTGGACTCACAGGAGAGGTTCAAAAGCATAGAAAGTTAGAGTGTCAGTCCTCTCGTACTTCAGTCGGCATTGTGCCTTTTGTATTAATTTCGGATGCAATTTCTGTGTTCCATTGTTAATAAGAATGTCCAAGGGAAACTGTAAACCTGAAGTGAAGAATCGGAATCTAAAACAGGTCTCACAGGAGAAGTTCAAATCATAGGAAGTTAGAGTGTCAGTCCTCTTGTACTTAAGTCGGAATTGTGCCTTTTGTATTATATTCGGATGGAATTTCTGCGTTTGATCATCAATAAGAAGGTCCAAGGGATACAGTAAACCTGAAGTGAAGCATCGGAATCTAAAACTGGACTCACAGGAGAGATTCAAATCATAGAAATTTAGAGTGTCAGTCCTCTTGTACTTAAGTCGGCATTATGCCTTTTGTATTAAATTCGGATGCAATTTCTGTGTTTCATCGTCAGTAAGAAGGTCAAAAGTATACAGTAAACCTGAAGTGAAGCATCGGAATCTAAAACCGGACTCACAGGAGAGGTTCAAATCATAGAAAGTTAGTGTGTCAGTCCTGTTGGACTTAAATCGCCATTGTGCCTTTTGTATTAAATTCGGATGCAATGTCTGTGCTTCATCGCCAATGAGAAGGGCCAAGGGATACAGTAATCCTGAAGTGAAGCATCGGAATCTAAATCAGGACTCACAGGAGAGGTTCAAATCATCGAACGTTAGAGTGTCAGTTACCTTGTACTTAAGTCGGCGTTGTGCCTTTTGTATTAAATTCGGATGCAATTTCTGTGCTTCATCGCCACTAAGAAGGTCCAAGGTATACAGTAAACCAGAAGTAAAGCGTCGGATTCTAAAACTGGACCCACAGGAGAGGTTCGTATCATAGAAAGTTAGAGTGTCAGTCCTGTTGTACTTAGTCGGCATTGTGCCTTTTGAATTTATTTCCGATGCAATATCTGTTTATCATCGTCAATAAGAAGGTCCAAGGGATACAGTAAACCAGAAGTGAAGCATCGGAATCTAAAACTGGACTCACAGGAGCGTTTTAAATCATAGAAAGTTACAGTGTAGAGTCCTCTTGTACTTAAGTCGGGATTGTGGCTTTTGTATTAATTTCGGATGCAATTTCTGTGCTTCATAGTCAATAAGACGGTCCTATGTTTACACTAAACCTGACGTGAAGCTTCGGAATCTAAAACAGGACTCACGGGAGAGGTTCAAATCATAGAAAGTTAGAGTGTCAGTCCTCTTGTCCTTCAGTCGGCATTGTGCCTTTTGTATTAAATTCGGATGCAATTTCTGTGTTTCATCGTCAATAAGATGGTCCAAGGGGTACAGTAAACCTGAAGTGAAACATCGGAATCTAAAACTGGACTCACAGGAGAGGTTCAAATCATAGAAAATTAAAGTGTCAGTCCTCTTGTACTTAAGTCGGCGCTGTGCCTTTTGTATTAAATTCGGATGGAATTTCTGTGTTTCATCGTCAATACGAAGGTCCAAGGGATACAGTAAACCTGCAGTGAAGCATCGGAATCTAAATCTGGACTCACAGGAGAGGTTCAAATCAAAGAAAGTTAGAGTGTCAGTCCTCTTGTACTTAAGTCGGCATTGTGCGTTTTGTATTATATTCGGATGGATATTCTGTGTTTCATCGTCAATAAGAAGGTCCAAGGGATACAGTAAACCTGAAGTGAAGCATCGGAATCTAAAACTGGACTCACAGGAGAGGTTCAAATCATAGAAAGTTAGAGTGTCAGTCCTCTTGTACTTCAGTCGGCATTGTGCCTTTTGTATTAAATTCGGATGCAATTTCTGTGTTCCATTGTCAATTAGGATGTCCAAGGGATACTGTAAACCTGAAGTGAAGCATCGGAATCTAAAACAGGACTCACAGGAGAAGTTCAAATCATAGGAAGTTAGAGTGTCAGTCCTCTTGTACTTAAGTCGGCATTGTGCCTTTTGTATTATATTCGGATGGAATTTCTGTGTTTGATCATCAATAAGAAGGTCCAAGGGATACAGTAAACCTGAAGTGAAGCATCGGAATCTAAAACTGGACTCACAGGAGAGGTTCAAATCATAGACATTTAGAGTGTCAGTCCTCTTGTACTTAAGTCGGCATTGTGCCTTTTGTATTAGATTCGGATGCAATTTCTGTGTTTCATCATCAATAAGAAGGTCTAAGGGATACAGTAAAACTGAAGAGAAGCATCGGATTATAAAACTGGACTTACAGGAGAGTTTCAAATCATTGAAAATTAGAGTGTCAGTCCTCTTGTACTTCAGTCGGCATTGTGCCTTTTGTATTAAATTCGGATCCAATTTCTGTGTTTCATCGTCAATAAGAATGTCCAAGGGATACAGTAAACCTGAAGTGAAGCATCGGAATCTAAAACTGGACTCACAGGAGAGGTTCAAATCATAGAAAGGTAGAGTGTCAGTCCTCTTGTACTTAAGTCAGCATTGTGCGTTTTGAATTTAATTCCGATGCAATTTCTGTGTTTCATCGTCAATAAGAAGGTCAAAGGGATACAGTAAACCTGATGTGAAACATCGGAATCTAAAACCGGACTCACGGGAGAGGTTCAAATCATAGGAAGTTAGTGTGTCAGTCCTGTTGTAGTTAAATCGCCATTGTGCCTTTTGTATTAAATTCGGAAGCAATTTCTGTGCTTCATCGCCAATGAGAAGGTCCAAGGAATACAGTAATCCTGAAGTGAAGCATCGGAATCTAAATCTGGACTCACAGGAGAGGTTCAAATCATCGAACGTTAGAGTGTCAGTTCTCTTGTACTTAAGTCGGCATTGTGCCTTTTGTATTAAATTCGGATGCAATTTCTGTGCTTCATCGCCACTAAGAAGGTCCAAGGTATACAGTAAACCAGAAGTAAAGCGTCGGATTCTAAAACTGGACCCACAGGAGAGATTCATATCATAGAAAGTTAGAGTGTCAGTCCTCTTGTACTTAAGTCGAAATTGGGCCTTTTGAATTTAATTCCGATGCAATATCTGTTTATCATCGTCAATAAGAAGGTCCAAGGGATACAGTAAACCTGAAGTGAAGCATCGGAATCTAAAACTGGACTCACAGGAGAGTTTCAAATCATAGAAAGTTAGAGTGTAGAGTCCTCTTGTACTTAAGTCGGCATTGTGCCTTTTGTATTAATTTCGGATGCAATTTCTGTGCTTCATAGTCAATAAGACGGTCCAAGGTTTACACTAAATCTGACGTGAAGCTTCGGAATCTAAAACAGGACTCACGGGAGAGGTTCAAATCATAGAAAGATAGAGTGTCAGTCCTCTTGTCCTTCAGTCAGCATTGTGCATTTTGTATTAAGTTCGGATGCAATTTCTGTGTTTCATCGTCAATAAGATGGTCCAAGGGATACAGTAAAACTGAAGTGAAGCATCGGAATCTAAAGCTGGACTCACAGGAGAGGTTCAAATCATAGAAAGCTAGAGTGTAGAGTCCCCTTGTACTTAAGTCGGCATTGTGCCTTTTGTACTAAATTGGGATGCAAATTCGGTGTATCATCATCAATAAGAAGGTCCAAGGGATACAGTAAACCTGAAGTGAAGCATCGGAATCTAAAACTGGACTCACAGGAGAGGTTCAAATCATAGAAAGCTAGAGTGTAGAGTCCCCTTGTACTTAAGTCGGCAATGTGCCTTTTGCATTAAATTCGGATGCAATTTCTATGTTTCATCGTCAATAAGAGGGTCCAAAGGATACAGTAAACCTGAAGTGAAGCATCGGAATCTAAAACTGGACTCACAGGAGAGGTTCAAATCGTAGAAAGTTAGAGTGTCAGTCCTCTTGTACTTAAGTCGGCATTGTGCTTTTTGTATTAAATTCGGATGCAATTTCTGTGTTTCATCGTCAATAAGAAGGTCCAAGGGATACAGTCAACCTGAAGTGAAGCATCGGAATCTAAAACTGGACTCACAGGAGATGTTCAAATCATAGAAAGTTAGAGTGTCAGTCCTCTTGTACTTGAGACGGCTTTGTGCCTTTTGTAATAAATTCGGATGCAATTTCTGTGTTTCATCATCAATAAGAAGGTACAAGGGATACAGTGAACCTGTAGTGAAGCATTGGAATCTAAAACTGGACTCACAGGAGAGGTTCAAATCATAGAAAGTTAGAGTGTCAGTCCTCTTGTTCTTCAGACGGCATTGTGCCTTTTGTATTAAATTCGGATGCAATTTCTGTGTTTCATCGTCAATAAGATGGTCCAAGGGATACAGTAAACCTGAAGTCAAGCATCGGAGTCTAAAACTGGACTCACAGGAGAGGTTCAAATCATAGAAAGTTAGAGTGTAGAGTCCCATTGTACTTATGTCGGCATTGTGCCTTTTGTATTAGATTCGGATGCAATATCTGTATTTCATCGTCAATAAGAGGATCCAAGGGATACAGTAAACCTGAAGTGAAGCATCGTAATCTAAAACTGGACTCACAGGAGAGGTTCAAATCATAGAAAGTTAGAGTGTCAGTCCTCTTGCACTAAAGTCGGCATTGTGCCTTTTGTATTAATTTCGGATGCAAATTCTGTGTTTCATCATCAATAAGAAGGTCCAAGGGATACAGTAAACCTGAAGTGAAGCATCGGAATCTAAAACTGGACTCACAGGTGAGGTTCAAATCATAGAAAGTTAGAGTGTCAGTCCTTTTGTACTTCAGTCGGCAATGTGCCTTTTGTATTAAGTTCAGATGCAATTTCTGTGTTTCATCATCAATAAGAAGGACCAAGGGATACATTAAACCTGAAGTGAAGCATCGGAATCTAAAACTGGACTCACAGGAGAGGTTCAAATCATCGAACGTTAGAGTGTCAGTTCTCTTGTACTTAAGTCGGCATTGTGCCTTTTGTATTAAATTCGGATGCAATTTCTGTGTTTCATCATCAATAAGAAGGTCCAATTGATATAGTAAACCTGAAGTGAAGCATCGGAATCTAAAACTGGACTCACAGGAGAGGTTCAAATCATAGAAAGTTAGAGTGTCAGTCCTCTTGCACTACAGTCGGCATTGTGCCTTTTGTATTAATCTCGGATGCAAATTCTGTGTTTCATCAACAATAAGAAGGTCCAAGGGATACAGTAAACCTGAAGTGAAGCATCGGAATCTAAAACTGGACTCACAGGTGGGGTTCAAATCATAGATAGTTAGAGTGTCAGTCCTCTTGTACTTCAGTCGGCAATGTGCCTTTTGTATTAAGTTCGGATGCAATTTCTGTGCTTCATCGCCAATGAGAAGGTCCAAGGGATACAGTAATCCTGAAGTGAAGCATCGGAATCTAAATCTGGACTCACAGGAGAGGTTCAAATCATCGAACGTTAGAGTGTCAGTTCTCTTGTACTTAAGTCGGCATTGTGCCTTTTGTATTAAATTCGGATGCAATTTCTGTGCTTCATCGCCACTAAGAAGGTCCAAGGTATACAGTAAACCAGAAGTAAAGCGTCGGATTCTAAAACTGGACCCACAGGAGAGGTTCATATCATAGAAAGTTAGAGTGTCAGTCCTCTTGTACTTAAGTCGGCATTGTGCCTTTTGAATTTAATTCCGATGCAATATCTGTTTATCATCGTCAATAAGAAGGTCCAAGGGATACAGTAAACCTGAAGTGAAGCATCGGAATCTAAAACTGGACTCACAGGAGAGTTTCAAATCATAGAAAGTTAGAGTGTAGAGTCCTCTTGTACTTAAGTCGGCATTGTGCCTTTTGTATTAATTTCGGATGCAATTTCTGTGCTTCATAGTCAATAAGACGGTCCAAGGTTTACACTAAATCTGACGTGAAGCATCGGAATCTAAAGCTGGACTCACAGGAGAGGTTCAAATCATAGAAAGCTAGAGTGTAGAGTCCCCTTGTACTTAAGTCGGCATTGTGCCTTTTGTACTAAATTCGGATGCAAATTCGGTGTATCATCATCAATAAGAAGGTCCAAGGGATACAGTAAACCTGAAGTGAAGCATCGGAATCTAAAACTGGACTCACAGGAGAGGTTCAAATCATAGAAAGCTAGAGTGTAGAGTCCCATTGTACTTATGTCGGCATTGTGCCTTTTGTATTAGATTCGGATGCAATATCTGTGTTTCATCGTCAATAAGAGGATCCAAGGGATACAGTAAACCTGAAGTGAAGCATCGGAATCTAAAACTGGACTCACAGGAGAGGTTCAAATCATTGAAAGTTAGAGTGTCAGTCCTCTTGCACTAAAGTCGGCATTGTGCCTTTTGTATTAATTTCGGATGCAAATTCTGTGTTTCATCATCAATAAGAAGGTCCAAGGGATACAGTAAACCTGAAGTGAAGCATCGGAATCTAAAACTGGACTCACAGGTGAGGTTCAAATCATAGAAAGTTAGAGTGTCAGTCCTCTTGTACTTCAGTCGGCAATGTGCCTTTTGTATTAAGTTCGGATGCAATTTCTGTGTTTCATTATCAATAAGAAGGACCAAGGGATACATTAAACCTGAAGTGAAGCATCGGAATCTAAAACTGGACTCACAGGAGAGGTTCAAATCATAGAAAGCTAGAGTGGAGAGTCCCCTTGTACTTAAGTCGGCAATGTGCCTTTTGCATTAAATTCGGATGCAATTTCTGTGTTTCATCGTCAATAAGAGGGTCCAAAGGATACAGTATACCTGAAGTGAAGCATCGGAATCTAAAACTGGACTCACAGGAGAGGTTCAAATCATAGAAAGTTAGAGTGTCAGTCCTCTTGTACTTAAGTCGGCATTGTGCTTTTTGTATTAAATTCGGATGCAATTTCTGTGTTTCATCGTCAATAAGAAGGTCCAAGGGATATAGTAAACCTGAAGTGAAGCATCGGAATCTAAAACTGGACTCACGGGAGAGGTTCAAATCATAGAAAGTTAGTGTGTCAGTCCTCTTGTTCTTCAGACGGCATTGTGCCTTTTGTATTAAATTCGGATGCAATTTCTGTGTTTCATCGTCAATAAGATGGTCCAAGGGATACAGTAAACCTGAAGTCAAGCATCGGAGTCTAAAACTGGACTCACAGGAGAGGTTCAAATCATAGAAAGTTAGAGTGTAGAGTCCCATTGTACTTATGTCGGCATTGTGCCTTTTGTATTAGATTCGGATGCAATATCTGTGTTTCATCGTCAATAAGAGGATCCAAGGGATACAGTAAACCTGAAGTGAAGCATCGGAATCTAAAACTGGACTCACAGGAGAGGTTCAAATCATAGAAAGTTAGAGTGTCAGTCCTCTTGCACTAAAGTCGGCATTGTGCCTTTTGTATTAATTTCGGATGCAAATTCTGTGTTTCATCATCAATTAGAAGGTCCAAGGGATACAGTTAACCTGAAGTGAAGCATCGGAATCTAAAACTGGACTCACAGGTGAGGTTCAAATCATAGAAAGTTAGAGTGTCAGTCCTCTTGTACTTCAGTCGGCAATGTGCCTTTTGTATTAAGTTCGGATGCAATTTCTGTGTTTCATCATGAATAAGAAGGACCAAGGGATGCAGTAAACCTGAAGTGAAGCATCGGAATCTAAAACTGGACTCACAGGAGAGGTTCAAAACATAGAAAGTTAGAGTGTCAGTCCTCTTGTACTTAAGTCGGCATTGTGCCTTTTGTGTTAAATTCGGATGCAATTTCTGTGTTTCATCGTCAATAAGAAGGTCCAAGGGATACAGTAAAGCTGAAGTGTAGCATCGGAATTTGAAACTGGACTCACAGGAGAGGTTCAAATCATAGAAAGTAAGAGTATCAGTCGTCTTGTACTTAAGTCGGCATTGTGCCTTTTGTATGAAATTCGGATGCCATTTCTGTGTTTCATCATCAATAAGAAGGTCCAAGAGATACAGTAAACCTGTAGTGAAGCATTGGAATCTAAAACTGGACTCACAGAAGAGGTCAAATCATAGAAAGTTGGAGTGTCAGTCCTCTTGTGTTTAAGTCGGCATTGTGCCTTTTGTATTAAATTCGGATGCAATTTCTGTGTTTCATCGTCAATAAGAAGGTCCAAGGGATACAGTAAACCTGTAGTGAAGCATTGGAATCTAAAACTGGACTCACAGGAGAGGTTCAAATCATAGAAAGTTAGAGTAACAGTCCTCTTGTACTTGAGACGGCATTGTGCTTTTTGTATTAAATTCGGATGCTATTTCTGTGCTTGATCGCCAATAAGAAGGTCCAAAGTATACATTAAACATGAAGTGAAGCATCGGAATTTGAAACTAGACTCACAGGAGAGGTTTAAATCATTGAAAGTTATAGTGTCAGTACTCTTGTACTTAAGTCGGCATTGTGCCTTTTGTATTAAATTCGGATGCAATTTCTGTGTTTCATCATCAATTACAACGTCGAAGGGATACAGTAAACCTGAAGTGAAGCATCGGAATCGAAAACTGTACTCACAGGTGAGGTTCATATCATAGAAAGTTAGAGTGTCTGTCCTCTTGTACTTAAGTCATCATTGTGGCTTTTGTATTAAATTTGGATGGAAATTCTGTGTTTCATCGTCAATAAGAAGGTCGAAGGGATACAGTATACCTGAAGTGAAGCATCGGAATCTAAAACTGGACTCACAGGAGAGGTTCAAATCATAGAAAGTTAGAGTGTAGAGACCTCTTGTACTCAAGTCGGCATTGTGCCTTTTGTATTAAATTCGGATGGAATTGCTGTGTTTCATCATCAATAAGAAGGTCCAAGAGATACAGTAAACCTGTAGTGAAGCATTGGAATCTAAAACTGGACTCACAGAAGAGGTCAAATCATAGAAAGTTAGAGTGTCAGTCCTCTTGTACTTGAGACGGCTTTGTGCCTTTTGTAATAAATTCGGATGCAATTTCTGTGTTTCATCATCAATAAGAAGGTACAAGGGATACAGTGAACCTGTAGTGAAGCATTGGAATCTAAAACTGGACTCACAGGAGAGGTTCAAATCATAGAAAGTTAGAGTGTCAGTCCTCTTGTACTTCAGTCGGCTATGTGCCTTTTGTATTAAATTCGGATGCAATTTCTGTGTTTCATCGTCAATAAGAAGGTCCAAGGAATACAGTAATGCTGAAGTGTAGCATCGGAATCTAAAACTGGACTCACAGGAGAGGTTCAAATCATAGAAATTTAGAGTGTCAGTCGTCTTGTTCATAACTCGGCATTGTGCCTTTTGTATGAAATTCGGATGCAAATTCTGTGTTTCATCATCAATAAGAAAGTCCAAGGGATACAGTAAACCTGAAGTGAAGCATCGGAATCTAAAGCTGGACTCACAGGAGAGGTTCAAATCATAGAAAATTAGAGTGTCAGTCCTCTCGTACTTAAGTCGGCATTGTGCCTTTTGTATTAAATTCGGATGCAATTTCTGTGTTTCATCATCAATTACAACGTCGAAGGGATACAGTAAACCTGAAGTGAAGCATCGGAATCGAAAACTGTACTCACAGGTGAGGTTCATATCATAGAAAGTTAGAGTGTCTGTCCTCTTGTACTTAAGTCATCATTGTGGCTTTTGTATTAAATTTGGATGGAAATTCTGTGTTTCATCGTCAATAAGAAGGTCGAAGGGATACAGTATACCTGAAGTGAAGCATCGGAATCTAAAACTGGACTCACAGGGGAGGTTCAAATCATAGAAAGTTAGAGTGTAGAGACCTCTTGTACTCAAGTCGGCATTGTGCCTTTTGTATTAAATTCGGATGGAATTGCTGTGTTTCATCGTCAATTAGAGGGTCCAAGAGATACAGTAAACCTGAAGTGAAGCATCGGAATCTAAAACTGGACACACGGGAGAGGTTCAAATCATATAAAGTTAGAGTGTCAGTCCTCTTGCTCTTCAGTCGGCATTGTGGCCTTTGTATTAAATTCGGATGCAATTTCTGTGTTTCATCGTTAATGAGATGGTCCAAGGGATACAGTAATCCTGAAGTGAAGCATCGGAATCTAAAACTGGACTCACAGGGGAGGTTCAAATCATAGAAAGTTAGAGTGTAGAGACCTCTTGTACTCAAGTCGGCATTGTGCCTTTTGTATTAAATTCGGATGGAATTGCTGTGTTTCATCGTCAATTAGAGGGTCCAAGAGATACAGTAAACCTGATGTGAAGCATCGGAACTTAAAACTGGACTCACAGGTGAGGTTTAAATCATAGAAAGTTAGAGTGTCATTTCTCTTGTACTTAAGTCAGCATTGTGCCTTTTGTATTAAATTCGGATGCAATTTCTGTGTTTCATCATCAATGTGAAGGTCCAAGGGATACAGATAACCTGAAGTGAAGCATTGGAATCTAAAACTGGACTCACAGCAGAGGTTCAAATCATAGAATGACAGAGTGTCAGCCCTCTTGTACTTAAGTCGGCATTGTGCCTTTTGTATTAAATTCGAATGCAATGTCTGTGCTTCATCGTCAATAAGACGGTCCCAGGGATACACTAAACCTGAAGTGAAGCATCGGAATCTAAAACTGGACGCACAGGAGAGGTTCAAATCAAAGAAAGTTAGAGTGTCAGTCCTCTTGTACTTAAGTCGGCATTGTGCATTTTGTATTATATTCGGATGGATATTCCGTGTTTCATCGTCAATAAGAAGGTCCAAGGGATACAGTAAACCTGAAGTAAAGCATCGGAATCTAAAACTGGACTCACAGGAGAGGTTCAAATCATAGAAAGTTAGAGTGTCAGTCCTCTTGTACTTCAGTCGGCATTGTGCCTTTTGTATTAAATTCGGATGCAGTTTCTGTGTTTCATTGTCAATAAGAATGTCCAAGGGATACTGTAAACCTGAAGTGAAGCACCGGAATCTAAAACAGGACTCACAGGAGAAGTTCAAATCATAGGAAGTTAGAGTGCCAGTCCTCTTGTACTTATGTCGGAATTGTGCCTTTTGTATTATATTCGGATGGAAATTCTGTGTTTCATCATCAATACGAAGGTCCAAGGGATACAGTAAACCCGAAGTGAAGCATCGGAATCTAAAACTGGACTCTCAGGAGAGGTTCAAATCATAGAAATTTAGAGTGTCAGTCCTCTTGTACTTAAGTCGGCATTGTGCCTTTTGTATTAAATTCGGATGCAATTTCTGTGTTTCATCATCAATAAGAAGGCCTAAGGGATACAGTAATCCTGAAGAGAAGCATCGGATTATAAAACTGGACTCACAGGAGAGTTTCAAATCATTGAAAATTAGAGTGTCAGTCCTCTTGTACTTCAGTCGGCATTGTGCCTTTTGTGTTAAATTCGGATGCAATTTCTGTGTTCCATCGTCAATAAGAAGGTCCAAGGGATACAGTAAAGCTGAAATGTAGCGTCGGAATCTGAAACTGGACTCACAGGAGAGGTTCAAATCATAGAAAGTTAGAGTATCAGTCGTCTTGTACTTAAGTCGGCATTGTGCCTTTTGTATGAAATTCGGATGCAATTTCTGTGTTTCTTCATCAATAAGTAGGTCCAAGGGATACAGTAAACCTGTAGTCAAGCATTGGAATCTAAAACTGGACCCACAGAAGAGGTCAAATCATAGAAAGTTAGAGTGTCTGTCCTCTTGTGTTTAAGTCGGCATTGTGCCTTTAGTATTAAATTCGGATGCAATTTCCGTGTTTCATCGTCAATAAGAAGGTCCAAGGGATACAGTAAACCTGAAGTGAAGCATCGGAATGTAAAACTGGACTCACAGGAGATGTTCAAATCATAGAAAGTTAGAGTGTCAGTCCTCTTGTACTTGAGACGGCTTTGTGCCTTTTGTAATAAATTCGGATGCAATTTCTGTGTTTCATCATCAATAAGAAGGTACAAGGAATACAGTGAACCTGTAGTGAAGCATTGAAATCTAAAACTGGACTCACAGGAGGGGTTCAAATCATAGAAAGTTAGAGTGTCAGTCCTCTTGTACTTCAGTCGGCAATGTGCCTTTTGTATTAAATTCGGATGCAATTTCTGTGTTTCATCATCAATAAGAAGGTCCAAGGGATACAGTGAACCTGAAGGGAAGCATCGGAATCTAAAACTGGACTCACAGGAGAGGTTCAAAACATAGAAAGTTAGAGTGTCAGTCCTCTTGTACTTAAGTCGGCATTGTGCCTTTTGTGTTAAATTCAGATGCAATTTCTGTGTTTCATCGTCAATAAGATGGTCCAAGGAATACAGTAATGCTTAAGTGTAGCATCGGAATCTAAAACTGGACTCACAGGAGCGGTTCAAATCATAGAAATTTAGAGTGTCAGTCGTCTTGTACTTAAGTCGGCATTGTGCCTTTTGTACGAAATTCGGATGCAAATTCTGTGTTTCATCATCAATAAGAAGGTCCAAGGGATACAGTAAACCTGAAGTGAAGCATCGGAATCGAAATCTGGACTCACAGGAGAGGTTCAAATCATAGAAAATTAGAGTGTCAGTCCTCTCGTACTTAAGTCGGCATTGTGCCTTTTGTATTAAATTCGGATGCAATTTCTGTGTTTCATCACCAATAAGAAGGGCCAAAGGATACAGTAAACCTGAAGTGAAGCTTCGAAATCTAAAACTGGACTTACAGGTGAGGTTCAAATCATAGAAAGTTAGAGTGTCAGTCCTCTTGTACTTCAGTCGGCATTGTGCCTTTTGTAACAAATTCGGATGCGATCTCTGTGTTTCATCATCAATAAGAAGGTCCAAGGGATACAGTAAACCTGTAGTGAAGCATTGGAATCTAAAACTGGACTCACAGGAGAGGTTCAAATCATAGAAAGTTAGAGTGTCAGTCCTGTTGTACTTAAGTCGGCATTGTGCCTTTTGTATTAAATTCGGCTGCAATTTCTGTGTTTCATCGTCAATAAGAAGGTCCAAGGGATACAGTAAACCTGAAGTGAAGCATCGGAATCTAAAACTGGACTCACAGGAGAGGTTCAAATCATAGAAAGTTAGAGTGTCAGTCCTCTTGTACTTGAGACGGCATTGTGCTTTTTGTATTAAATTCGGATGCTATTTCTGTGCTTCATCGCCAATAAGAAGGTCCAAAGTATACATTAAACATGAAGTGAAGCATCGGAATCTAAAACTAGACTCACAGGAGAGGTTTAAATCATTGAAAGTTATAGTGTCAGTCCTCTTGTACTTAAGTCGGCATTGTGCCTTTTGTATTAAATTCGGATGCAATTTCTGTGTTTCATCATCAATTAGAACGTCCAAGGGATACAGTAAACCTGAAGTGAAGCATCGGAATCGAAAACTGTACTCACAGGTGAGGTTCATATCATAGAAAGTTAGAGTGTCTGTCCTCTTGTACTTGAGTCATCATTGTGGCTTTTGTATTAAATTTGGATGCAAGTTCTGTGTTTCATTGTCAATAAGACGGTCCAAGGGATACAGTAAACCTGAAGTGAAGCATCGGAATCTAAAACTGGACTCACAGGAGAGGTTCAAATCATAGAAAGTTAGAGTGTCTGTCCTCTTGTACTTCAGTCGAAATTATGCCTTTTGTATTAAATTCGGATGCAATTTCTGTGTTCCATTGTCAACAAGAATGTCCAAGGGATACTGTAAACCTGAAGTGAAGCATCGGAATCTAAAACAGGACTCACAGGAGAAGTTCAAATCATAATAAGTTAGAGTGCCAGTCCTCTTGTACTTAAGTCGGAATTGTGCCTTTTGTATTATATTTGGATGGAATTTCTGTGTTTCATCATCAATAAGAAGGTCCAAGGGATACAGTAAACCCGAAGTGAAGCATCGCAATCTAAAACAGGACTCTCAGGAGAGGTTCAAATCATAGAAATTTAGAGTGTCAGTCCTCTTGTACTTAAGTCGGCATTGTGCCTTTTGTATTAAATTCGGATGCAATTTCTGTGTTTCATCATCAATAAGAAGGTCTAAGTGATACAGTAATCCTGAAGAGAAGCATCGGATTATAAAACTTGACTCACAGGAGGGTTTCAAATCATTGAAAATTAGAGTGTCAGTCCTCTTGTACTTCAGTCGGCATTGTGCCTTTTGTATTAAATTCGGATGCAATTTCTGTGTTTCATCGTCAATAAGAATGTCCAAGGGATACAGTATACCTGAAGTGAAGCATCGGAATCTAAAACTGGACTCACAGGAGAGGTTCAAATCATAGAAAGGTAGCGTGTCAGTCCTCTTGTACTTAAGTCAGCATTGTGCGTTTTGAATTTAATTCCGATGCAATTTCTGTGTTTCATCGTCAATAAGAAGGTCAAAGGGATACAGTAAACCCGAAGTGAAGTATCGGAATCTAAAACCGGACTCACAGGAGAGGTTTAAATCATAAAAAGTTAGAAAGTCAGTCCTGTTGTACTTGAATCGCCATTGTGCCTTTTGTATTAAATTCGGATACAATTTCTGTGCTTCATCGCCAATGAGAAGGTCCAAGGGATACAGTAATCCTGAAGTGAAGCATCGTAATCTAAATCTGGACTCACAGGAGAGGTTCAAATCATCGAAACTTAGAGTGTCAGTTCTCTTGTACTTAAGTCGGCATTGTGCCTCTTGTATTAAATTCGGATGCAATTTCTGTGCTTCATCGCCACTAAGAAGGTCCAAGGTACACAGTAAACCAGAAGTAAAGCGTCGGATTCTAAAACTGGACCCACAGGAGAGGTTCATATCATAGAAAGTTAGAGTGTCAGTCCTCTTGTACTTAAGTCGGCATTGTGCCTATTGAATTTAATTCTGATGCAATTTCTGTTTTTCATCGTCAATAAGAAGGTCCAATCGATACAGTAAACCTGATGTGAAGCATCGGAATCTAAAACTGGACTCACAGGAGAGCCTTAAATCATAGAAAGTTAGAGAGTCAGACCTCTTGTACTTAAGTCGGCATTGTGCCTTTTGTATTAAATTCGGATGCAATTTCTGTGCTTCATCGCCAATACGAAGGTCCAAGGGATACAGTAAACCTAAAGTGAAGCATCGGAAACGAAAACTGGACTCACAGGAGAGTTTCAAATCATAGAAAGTTAGAGTGTCAGTTGTCTTGTACTTAAGTCGGCATTGTGCTTTTTGAATTTCATTCCGATGCAGTATCTGTGTTTCATCGTCAATAAGAAGGTCCAAGGGATACAGTAAACCTGAAGTGTTGCATCGGAATCTAAAACTGGACTCACAGGAGAGGATCAAATCATAGAAAGTTAGAGTGTAGAGTCCTTTTGTACTTAAGTCGGCATTGTGCCATTTGTATTAATTTCGGATGCAATTTCTGTGCTTCATGGTCAATAAGTCGGTCCAAGGTATACACTAAACCTGACGTGAAGCTTCGGAATCTAAAACAGGACTCACGGGAGAGGTTCAAATCATAGAAAGTTAGAGTGTCAGTCCTCTTGTCCTTCAGTCGGCATTGTGCCTTTTGTATTAAATTTGGATGCAATTTCTGTTTTTCATCGACAATAAGATGGTCCAAGGGATACAGTAAACCTGAAGCGAAGCATCGGAATCTAAAGCTGGACTCACAGGAGAGGTTCAAATCATAGATAGCTAGAGTGTAGAGTCCCCTTGTACTTAAGTCTTCATTGTGCCCTATGTATTAAATTCGGATGCAATTTCTGTGTTTCATCGTCAGTAAGAAGGTCCAAGGGATACAGTAACCCTGAAGTGAAGCATCGGAATCTGAAACTGGACTCACAGGTGAGGTTCAAATCATAGAAAGTTAGAGTGTCAGTCCTCTTGTACTTCAGTCGAAATTGTGCCTTTTGTATTAAAGTCGGATGCAATTTCTGTGTTCCATTGTCAATAAGAATGTCCAAGGGATACTGTAAACCTGAAGTGAACCATCGGAATCTAAAACAGGACGCACAGGAGAAGTTCAAATCATAGGAAGTTAGAGTGCCAGTCATCTTGTACTTAAGTCGGAATTGTGCCTTCTGTATTATATTCGGATGTAATTTCTGTGTTTCATCATCAATACGAAAGTCCAAGGGATACAGTAAACCCGAAGTGAAGCATCGGAATCTAAAACAGGACTCTCAGGAGAGGTTCAAATCATAGAAATTTAGAGTGTCAGTCCTCTTGTACTTAAATCGGCATTGTGCCTTTTGGATTAAATTCGGATGCTATTTCTGTGTTTCATCATCAATAAGAAGGTCTAAGGGATACAGTAATCCTGAAGAGAAGCATCGGATTATAAAACTGGACTCACAGGAGAGGTTCAAATCATAGAATGTTAGAGTGTCAGTCCTCTTGTACTTAAGTCGGCATTGTGCCTTTCGTAATAAATTCGGATGCAGATTCGGTGTTTCATCATCAATAAGAAGGTCCAAGGGATACAGTAAACCTGAAGTGAAGCATCGGAATCTAAAACTGGACTCACAGGAGAGGTTCAAATCATAGAAAGTTAGAGTGTAGAGTCCCCTTGTACTTAAGTCGGCAATGTGCCTTTTGTATTAAATTCGGATGCAATTTCTGTGTTTCATCGTCAATAAGAGGGTCCAAAGGATACATTAAACCTGAAGTGAAGCATCGGAATCTAAAACTGGACTCGCAGGAGAGGTTCATATCATAGAAAGTTAGAGTGTAGAGTCCCCTTGTACTTAAGTCGGCAATGTGCCTTTTGTATTAAATTCGGATGCAATTTCTGTGTTTCATCGTCAATAAGAGGGTCCAAAAGATACAGCAAACCTGAAGTGAAGCATCGGAATCTAAAACTGGACTCACAGGAGAGGTTCAAATCATAGAAAGTTAGAGTGTCAATCCTCTTGTACTTAAGTCGGCATTGTGCTTTTTGTATTAAATTCGGATGCAATTTCTGTGTTTTATCGTCAATAAGAAGGTCCAAGGGATACAGTACACCTGAAGTGAAGCATTGGAATCTAAAACTGGACTCACGGGAGAGGTTCAAATCATAGAGAGTTAGAGTGTCAGTCCTCTTGTTCTTCAGTCGGAATTGTGCCTTTTGTATTAAATTCGGATGCAATTTCTGTGTTTCATCGTCAATAAGATGTTCCAAGGGATACAGTAAACCAGAAGTGAAGCACCGGAATCTAAAACTGGACTCACAGGAGAGGTTCAAATCATAGAAAGTTATAGAGTCAGTCCTCTTGCACTAAAGTCGGCATTGTGCCTTTTGTATTAATTTCGGATGCAAATTCTGTGTTTCATCATCAATAAGAAGGTCCAAGGGATACAGTAAACCTGAAGTGAAGCATCGGAATCTAAAACTGGACTCACAGGAGAGGTTAAAAGTAATAGGAAGTTAGAGTGTCAGTCCTCTTGTACTTAAGTCGGAATTGTGCCTTTTGTATTATATTCGGATGGAATTTCTGTGTTTCATCATCAATAAGAAGGTCCAAGGGATACAGTAAACCCGAAGTGAAGCATCGGAATCTAAAACTGGACTCACAGGAGAGGTTCAAATCATAGAAATTTAGAGTGTCAGTCCTCTTGTACTTAAGTCGGCATTGTGCCTTTTGTATTAAATTCGGATGCAATTTCTGTGATTCATCATCAATAAGAAGGTCTAAGGGATACAGTAATCCTGAAGAGAAGCATCGGATTATAAAACTGGACTCACAGGAGAGTTTCAAATCTTTGAAAATTAGAGTGTCAGTCCTCTTGTACTTCAGTCGGCATTGTGCCTTTTGTATTAAATTCGGATGCAATTTCTGTGTTTCATCGTCAATAAGAATGTCCAAGGGATACAGTAAACCTGAAGTGAAGCATCGGAATCTAAAACTGGACTCACAGGAGAGGTTCAAATCATAGAAAGGTAGAGTGTCAGTCCTCTTGTACTTAAGTCAGCATTGTGCGTTTTGAATTTAATTCCGATGCAATTTCTGTGTTTCATCGTCAATAAGAAGGTTAAAGGGATACAGTAAACCTCAAGTGAAGTATCGGAATCTAAAACCGGACTCACAGGAGGGGTTCAAATCATAGAAAGTTAGAAAGTCAGTCCTGTTGTACTTAAATCGCCATGTGCCTTTTGTATTAAATTCGGATGCAATTTCTGTGCTTCATCGCCATTGAGAAGGTCCAAGGGATACAGTAATCCTGAAGTGAAGCACCGGAATCTAAATCTGAACTCACAGGAGAGGTTCAAATCATCGAAAATTAGAGTGTCAGTCCTCTTGTACTTAAGTCGGCATTGTGCCTTTTGAATTTAATTCCGATGCAATTTCTGTTTTTCATCGTCAATAAGAAGGTCCAAGGGATACAGTAAACCTGAAGTGAAGCATCGGAATCTAAAACTGGACTCACAGGAGGGGCTTAAATCATAGAAAGTTAGAGTGTCAGACCTCTTGTACTTAAGTCGGCATTGTGCCTTTTGTATTAAATTCGGATGCAATTTCTGTGCTTCATCGCCAATACGAAGGTCCAAGGGATACAGTAAACCTACAGTGAAGCATCTGAATCGAAAACTGGACTCACAGGAGAGGTTCAAATCATAGAAAGTTAGAGTGTCAGTTCTCTTGTACTTAAGTCGGCATTGTGCCTTTTGAATTTCATTCCGATGCAGTATCTGTGTTTCATCGTCAATAAGAAGGTCCAAGGGACACAGTAAACATGAAGTGATGCATCGGAATCTAAAACTGGACTCACAGGAGAGGTTCAAATCATAGAAAGTTAGAGTGTAGATTCCTTTTGTACTTAAGTCGGCATTGTGCCTTTTGTATTAATTTCGGATGCAATTTCTGTGCTTCATAGACAATAAGACGGTCCAAGGTATACACTAAACCTGACGTGAAGCTTCGGAATCTAAAACAGAACTCACGGGAGAGGTTCAAATCATAGAAAGTTAGAGTGTCAGTCCTCTTGTCCTTCAGTCGGCATTGTGCCTTTTGTATTACATTTGGATGCAATTTCTGTGTTTCATCGTCAATAAGAAGGTCCAAGGGATACAGTAACCCTGAAGTGTAGCATCGGAATCTGAAACTGGACTCACAGGAGAGGTTGAAATCATAGAAAGTTAGAGTGTCAGTCCTCTTGTACTTAAGTCGGCATTGTGCCTTTTGTATTAAATTCGGATGCAAATTCGGTGTTTCATCATCAATAAGAAGGTCCAAGGGATACAGTAAACCTGAAGTGAAGCATCGGAATCTAAAACTGGAGTCACAGGAGAGGTTCAAATCATAGAAAGTTAGAGTGTAGAGTCCCCTTGTACTTAAGTCGGCAATGTGACTTTTGTATTAAATTCGGATGCAATTTCTGTGTTTCATCGTCATTAAGAGGGTCCAAAGGATACAGTAAACCTGAAGTGAAGCATCGGAATCTAAAGCTGGACTCACAGGAGAGGTTCAAATCATAGAAAGTTAGAGTGTCAGTCCTCTTGTACTTAAGTCGGCATTGTTCTTTTTGTATTAAATTCGGATGCAATTTCTGTGTTTCATCGTCAATAAGAAGGTCCAAGGGATACAGTACACCTGAAGTGAAGCATCGGAATCTAAAACTGGACTCACGGGAGAGGTTCAAATCATAGAAAGTTAAAGTGTCAGTCCTCTTGTTCTTCAGTCGGCATTGTGACTATTGTATTAAATTCGTATGCAATTTCTGTGTTTCAACGTCAATAAGATGTTCCAAGGGATACAGTAAACCTGAAGTGAACCATCGGAATCTAAAACTGGACTCACAGTAGAGGTTCAAATCATAGAAAGTTAGAGTGTAGGGTCCCATTGTACTTATGTCGGCATTGTGCCTTTTGTATTAAATTCGGATGCAATTTCTGTGTTTCATCTTCAGTAAGAGGATCCAAGGGATACAGTAAACCTGAAGTGAAGCATCGGAATCTAAACTGGACTCACAGGAGAGGTTCAAATCATAGAAAGTTAGAGTGTCAGTCCTCTTGCACTAAAGTCGGCATTGTGCCTTTTGTATTAATTTCGGATGCAAATTCTGTGTTTCATCATCAATACGAAGGTCCAAGGGATACAGTAAACCTGAAGTGAAGCATCGGAATCTAAAACTGGACTCACAGGAGAGGTTCAAATCATAGAAAGTCAGAGTGTCAGTCCTCTTGTACTTCAGTCGGCAATGTGCATTTTGTATTAAATTCGGATGCAATTTCTGTGTTTCATCATCAATAAGAAGGTCCTAGGGATACAGTAAACCTGAAGTGAAGCATCGGAATCTGAAACTGGACTCACAGGAGGGGTTCAAAACATAGAAAATTAGAGTGTCAGTCCTCTTGTACTTAAGTCGGCATTGTGCCTTTTGTGTTAAATTCGGATGCAATTTCTGTGTTTCATCGTCAATAAGAAGTACCAAGGGATACAGTAAAGCTGAAGTGTAGCATCGGAATCTAAAACTGGACTCACAGGAGAGGTTCAAATCAGAGAAAGTTAGAGTGTCAGTCGTCTTGTACTTAAGTCGGCATTGTGCCTTTTGTATGAAAATCGGATGCAAATTCTGTGTTTCATCATCAATACGAAGGTCCAAGGGATACAGTAAACCTGAAGTGAAGCATCGGAATCTAAATCTGGACTCACAGGAGAGGTTCAAATCATAGAAAATTAGAGTGTCAGTCCTCTCGTACTTAAGTCGGCATTGTGCCTTTTGTATTAAATTCGGATGCAATTTCTGTGTTTCATCATCAATAAGAAGGTCCAAAGGATACAGTAAACCTGAAGTGAAGCATCGGAATCTAAAACTGGACTTACAGGTTAGGTTCAAATCATAGAAAGTTAGAGTGTCAGTCCTCTTGTACTTCAGTCGGCATTGTGCCTTTTGTAATAAATTAGGATGCAATTTCTGTGTTTCATCATCAATAAGAAGGGCCAAGGGATACAGTAATCCTGTAGTGAAGTATTGGAATCTAAAACTGGACTCACGGGAGAGGTTCAAATCATAGAAAGTTGGAGTGTCAGTCCTCTTGTATTTAAGTTGGCATTGTGCCTTTGTATTAAATTCGGATCCAATTTCTGTGTTTCATCGTCAATAAGAAGGTCCAAGGGATACAGTAAACCTGAAGTGAAGCATCGGAATCTAAAACTGGCCTCACAGGAGAGGTTCAAATCATAGAAAGTTAGAGTGTCAGTCCTCTTGTACTTAATTCGGCATTGTGTCTTATGTGCTAAATTCGGATGCAATTCCTGTGTTTCATCGTCAATAAGAAGGTCCACGGAATACAGTAAAGCTGAAGTGTAGCATCGGAATCTAAAACTGGACTCACAGGAGAGGTTCAAATCATAGAAAGTTAGAGTGTCAGTCGTCTTGTACTTAAGTCAGCATTGTGCCTTTTGTATGAAATTCGGATGCAAATTCTGTGTTTCATCATCAATAAGAAGGTCCAAGGGATACAGTAAACCTGAAGTGAAGCATCGGAATCTGAATCTGGACTCACAGGAGAGGTTCGAATCATAGAAATTTAGAGTGTCAGTCCTCTTGTACTTCAGTCGGCATTGTGCCTTTTGTAATAAATTCGGATGCAAATTCTGTGTTTCATCATCAATAAGAAGGTCCAAGGAATACCGTAAACCTGTAGTGAAGCATTGGAATCTAAAACTGGACTTACAGGAGAGGTTTAAATCATTGAAAGTTAGAGTGTCAGTCCTCTTGTACTTAAGTCGGCATTGTGCCTTTTGTATTAAATTCGGATGCAATTTCTGAGTTGCATCATCAATAAGAAGGACGAAGGGATACAGTAAACCTGAAGTGAAGCATCGCAATCTAAAACTGGACTCACAGGAGAGGTTCAAATCATGGAAAGTTAGAGTGTCAGTCCCCTTGTTCTTCAGTCGGCATTGTGCCTTTTGTATTAAATTCGGATGCAATTTCTGTGTTTCATCGTCAATAAGAGGGTCCAAGGGATACAGTAAACCTGAAGTGAAGCATCGGAACTTAAAACTGGACTCACAGGTGATGTCCAAATCACAGAAAGTTAGAGTGTCAGTCCTCTTGTACTTAAGTCGGCTTTGTGCCTTTTGTATTAAATTCGGATTCAATTTCTGTGTTTCATCAGCAATAAGAAGGTCCAAGGGATACAGAAAACCTGAAGTGAAGCATTGGAATCTAAAACTGGACTCACGGCAGAGGTTCAAATGATAGAATGATAGAGTGTCAGTCCTCTTGTACTTAAGTCGGCATTGTGCCTTTTGTATTAAATTTGGTTGCAATTTCTGTGCTTCATCGTCAGTAAGATGGTCCAAGGTATATTCTAAACCTGAAGTGAAGCATCGGAATCTAAAACTGGAGTCACAGGAGATGTTCAAATCATAGAAAGTTAGAGTGTCAGTCCTCTTGTACTTAAGTCGGCATTGTGCCGTTTGTATTATATTCGGATGCAATTTCTGTGTTTCATCGTCAATAAGAAGGTCCAAGGGATACAGCATACCTGAAGTAAAGCGTCGGAATGTAAAACTGGACTCACAGGAGAGGTTCAAATTATAGAAAGTTAGGGTGTCAGTCCTCTTGTACTTCAGTCGGCTTTGTGCATTTTGTATTAAATTCGGATGCAATTTCTGTGTTTCATCGTCAAAAAGATGGTCCAAGGGATACAGTAAACCTGAAGTGAGGCATCGGAATCTAAAACTAGACTCACAGGAGATGTTCAAATCATAGAAAGTTAGAGTGTCAGTCCTCTTGTACTTAAGTCGGCATTGTGCCTTTGTATTAAATTCGGATACAATTTCTGTGTTTCATCGTCAATAAGAAGGTCCAAGGGATACACTAAACCTGAAGTGAAGCATCGGAATCTAAAACTGGACTCACAGGAGAGGTTTAAATCATAGAAAATTAGAGTGCCAGTCCTCTCGTACTTAAGCCGGCATTGTGCCTTTTGTATTAAATTCGGATGCAATTTCTGTGTTTCATCATCAATAATAAGGTCCAAAGTATACAGTAAACCTGAAGTGAAGCATCGGAATCTAAAACTGGACTTACAGGTGAGGTTCAAATCATAGAAAGTTAGAGTGTCAGTCCACTTGTACATGAGACGGCATTGTGCCTTTTGTATTAAATTCGGATGCTATTTCTGTGCTTCATCGCCAATAAGAAGGTCCAAGGTATACATTAAACCTGAAGTGAAGCATCGGAATTCAAAACTGGACTCACAGGAGAGGTTTAAATCATTGAAAGTTAGAGTGTCAGTCCTCTTGTACTTAAGACGGCATTGTGCCTTTTGTATTAAATTCGGATCCAATTTCTGAGTTTCATCATCAATAAGAAGGTCCAAGGGATACAGTATACCTGAACTGAAGCATCGGAATCTAAAATTGGACTCACAGCAGAGGCTAAAATCGTAGAATGATAGAGTATCAGTCCTCTTGTCCTTAAGTCGGCATTGTGCCTTTTGTATTAAATTCGGATGCAAGTTCTGTGCTTCATCGTCAATAAGACGGTCCAAGGTATACACTAAACCTGAAGTGAAGCATCGGAAACTAAAACTGGACTCACAGGAGAGGTTCAAATCATAGAAAATTAGAGTGTCAGTCCTCTTGTACTTAAGTTGGCAATGTCCCTTATGTATTAAATTCGGATGCAATTTCTGTGTTTCATCATCAATTAGAACGTCCAAGGGATACAGTAAACCAGAAGTTAAGCATCGGAATCTAAAACTGTACTCACAGGTGAGGTTCATATCATACAAAGTTGAAGTGTCTGTCCTCTTGAACTTAAGTCAACATTGTGGCTTTTGTATTAAATTCGGATGCATAATCTGTGATTCATCGTCAATAAGAAGGTCGAAGAGATACAGTAAACCTGAAGTGAAGCATCGGAATCTAAAACTGGACTCACAGGAGAGGTTCAAATCATGGAAAGTTAGAGTGTCATTCCCCTTGTTCTTCAGTCGGCATTGTGCCTTTTGTATTAAATTCGGATGCAATTTCTGTGTTTCATCGTCAATAAGAGGGTCCAAGGGATACAGTAAACCTGAAGTGAAGCATCGGAACTTAAAACTGGACTCACAGGTGATGTTCAAGTCATAGAAAGTTAGGGTGTCAGTCCTCTTGTGCTTAAGCCGGCTTTGTGCCTTTTGTATTAAATTCGGATTCAATCTCTGTGTTTCATCATCAATGAGAAGGTCCAAGGGATACAGAAAACCTGAAGTGAAGCATTGGAATCTAAAACTGGACTCACGGCAGAGGTTCAAATCATAGAATGATAGAGTGTCAGTCCTCTTGTACTTAAGTCGGCATTGTGCCTTTTGTATTAAATTTGGTTGCAATTTCTGTGCTTCATCGTCAGTAAGATGGTCCAAGGTATATTCTAAACCTGAAGTGAAGCATCGGAATGTAAAACTGGAGTCACAGGAGATGTTCAAATCATAGAAAGTTAGAGTGTCAGTCCTCTTGTACTTAAGTCGGCATTGTGCCGTTTGTATTATATTCGGATGCAATTTCTGTGTTTCATCGTCAATAAGAAGGTCCAAGGGATA
The DNA here is from genome assembly GCF_021461395.2 of Schistocerca americana. Taxonomy (NCBI): domain Eukaryota; kingdom Metazoa; phylum Arthropoda; class Insecta; order Orthoptera; family Acrididae; genus Schistocerca; species Schistocerca americana. The sequence continues at coordinate 3,615,144 of NW_025725687.1, read as the reverse complement.
CAGCATACCTGAAGTAAAGCGTCGGAATGTAAAACTGGACTCACAGGAGAGGTTCAAATTATAGAAAGTTAGGGTGTCAGTCCTCTTGTACTTCAGTCGGCTTTGTGCATTTTGTATTAAATTCGGATGCAATTTCTGTGTTTCATCGTCAAAAAGATGGTCCAAGGGATACAGTAAACCTGAAGTGAGGCATCGGAATCTAAAACTAGACTCACAGGAGATGTTCAAATCATAGAAAGTTAGAGTGTCAGTCCTCTTGTACTTAAGTCGGCATTGTGCCTTTGTATTAAATTCGGATACAATTTCTGTGTTTCATCGTCAATAAGAAGGTCCAAGGGATACACTAAACCTGAAGTGAAGCATCGGAATCTAAAACTGGACTCACAGGAGAGGTTTAAATCATAGAAAATTAGAGTGCCAGTCCTCTCGTACTTAAGCCGGCATTGTGCCTTTTGTATTAAATTCGGATGCAATTTCTGTGTTTCATCATCAATAATAAGGTCCAAAGTATACAGTAAACCTGAAGTGAAGCATCGGAATCTAAAACTGGACTTACAGGTGAGGTTCAAATCATAGAAAGTTAGAGTGTCAGTCCACTTGTACTTCAATCGGCATTGTGCCTTTTGTAACAAATTCGGATGCAATTTCTGTGTTTCATCATCAATAAGAAGGTCCAAGGGATACAGGAAACCTGTAGTGAAGCATTGGAATCTAAAACTGGACTCACAGGAGAGGTTCAAATCATAGAAAGTTAGAGTGTCAGTCCTCTTGTACTTCAGTCGGCATTGTGCTTTTGTATTAAATTCGGATGCAATTTCTGTGTTTCATCGTCAATAAGAAGGTCCAAGGGATACAGTAAACCTGAAGTGAAGCATCGGAATATAAAACTGGACTCACAGGAGAGGTTCAAATCATAGAAAGTTAGAGTGTCAGCCCTCTTGTACATGAGACGGCATTGTGCCTTTTGTATTAAATTCGGATGCTATTTCTGTGCTTCATCGCCAATAAGAAGGTCCAAGGTATACATTAAACCTGAAGTGAAGCATCGGAATTCAAAACTGGACTCACAGGAGAGGTTTAAATCATTGAAAGTTAGAGTGTCAGTCCTCTTGTACTTAAGACGGCATTGTGCCTTTTGTATTAAATTCGGATCCAATTTCTGAGTTTCATCATCAATAAGAAGGTCCAAGGGATACAGTATACCTGAACTGAAGCATCGGAATCTAAAATTGGACTCACAGCAGAGGCTAAAATCGTAGAATGATAGAGTATCAGTCCTCTTGTCCTTAAGTCGGCATTGTGCCTTTTGTATTAAATTCGGATGCAAGTTCTGTGCTTCATCGTCAATAAGACGGTCCAAGGTATACACTAAACCTGAAGTGAAGCATCGGAAACTAAAACTGGACTCACAGGAGAGGTTCGAATCATAGAAAATTAGAGTGTCAGTCCTCTTGTACTTAAGTTGGCAATGTGCCTTATGTATTAAATTCGGATGCAATTTCTGTGTTTCATCATCAATTAGAACGTCCAAGGGATACAGTAAACCAGAAGTTAAGCATCGGAATCTAAAACTGTACTCACAGGTGAGGTTCATATCATACAAAGTTGAAGTGTCTGTCCTCTTGAACTTAAGTCATCATTGTGGCTTTTGTATTAAATTCGGATGCAAAATCTGTGTTTCATCGTCAATAAGAAGGTCGAAGGGATACAGTAAACCTGAAGTGAAGCATCGGAATCTAAAACTGGACTCACAGGAGAGGTTCAAATCATGGAAAGTTAGAGTGTCATTCCCCTTGTTCTTCAGTCGGCATTGTGCCTTTTGTATTAAATTCGGATGCAATTTCTGTGTTTCATCGTCAATAAGAGGGTCCAAGGGATACAGTGAACCTGAAGTGAAGCATCGGAACTTAAAACTGGACTCACAGGTGATGTTCAAGCCATAGAAAGTTAGAGTGTCAGTCCTCTTGTGCTTAAGCCGGCTTTGTGCCTTTTGTATTAAATTCGGATTCAATCTCTGTGTTTCATCATCAATGAGAAGGTCCAAGGGATACAGAAAACCTAAAGTGAAGCATTGGAATCTAAAACTGGACTCACGGCAGAGGTTCAAATCATAGAATGGTAGAGTGTCAGTCCTCTTGTACTTAAGTCGGCATTCTGCCTTTTGTATTAAATTCGGTTGCAATTTCTGTGCTTCATCGTCAATAAGATGGTCCAGGGTATACACTAAACCTGAAGTGAAGCATCGGAATCTGAAACTGGAATCACAGGAGAGGTTCAAATCGTAGAAAGTTAGAGTGTCAGTCCTCTTGTACTTAAGTCGGCATTGTGCCGTTTGTATTATATTCGGATGCAATTTTTGTGTTTCATCGTCAATAAGAAGGTCCAAGGGGTACAGTATACATGAAGTGAAGCGTCGGAATCTAAAACTGGAATCACAGGAGAGGTTCAAATTATAGAAAGTTAGGGTGTCAGTCCTCTTGTACTTCAGTCGACATTGTGCCTTTTGTATTGATTTCGGATGCAATTTCTGTGTTTCATCGTCAAAAAGATGGTCCAAGGGATACAGTAAACCTGAAGTGAAGCATCGGAATCTAAAACTAGACTCACAGGAGAGGTTCAAATCATAGAAAGTTAGAGTGTAGAGTCCTCTTGTACTTAAGTCGGCATTGGGCCTTTTGTATTATATTCGGATGCAATTTCTGTGTTTCATCGTGAATAGGAGGGTCCAAGGGATACAGTAAACCTGAAGTGAAGCATCGGAATCCAAAACTGGACTCACAGGTGAGGTTCAAATCATAGAAAGTTAGAGCGTCTGTCCTCTTGTACTGAAGTCCTCATTGTGGCTTTTGTATTAAATTCGGGTGCAATTTCTGTGTCTCATCGTCAATATGTAGGTCCAAGGGATACAGTAAACCTGAAGTGAAGCATCGGAATCCAAAACTGGACTCACAGGTGAGGTTCAAATCATAGAAAGTTAGAGCGTCTGTCCTCTTGTACTGAAGTCCTCATTGTGGCTTTTGTATTAAATTCGGGTGCAATTTCTGTGTCTCATCGTCAATATGTAGGTCCAAGGGATACAGTAAACCTGAAGTGAAGCATCGGAATCGAAAACTGGACTCACAGGAGAGGTTCAAATCATAGAAAGTTAGAGTGTCTGTTCTCCTGTACTTAAGTCATCATTGTGGCTTTTGTATTAAACTCGGATGCAATTTCTGTGTTTCATCGTCAATAAGAAGGTCGAAGGAATACAGTAAACCTGAAGTGAGGCATCGGAAGCTGAAACTGGACTCACAGGAGACGTTCAAATCATCGAAAGTTAGAGTGTCAGTCCTCTTGTCCTTCAGTCGGCATCGTGCCTTTTGTATTAAATTCGGATGCAATTTCTGTGTTTCATCGTCAATAAGATGGTCAAAGGGATACAGAAAAATTTGAAGTGAAGCATCGGAATCTAAATTTCTGTGTTTCATCGTCAATAAGACGGTCGAAGGAATACAGTAAACCTGAAGTGAGGCATCGGAAGCCGAAACTGGACTCACAGGAGACGTTCAAATCATCGAAAGTTAGAGTGTCAGTCCTCTTGTTCTTCAGTCGGCATCGTGCCTTTTGTATTAAATTCGGATGCAATTTCTGTGTTTCATCGTCAATAAGATGGTCAAAGGGATACAGAAAATTTGAAGTGAAGCATCGGAATCTAAAACTCTACTCACAGGAGAGGTTCAAATCATAGAAAGTTAGAGTGTAGAGTCCTCTTGTACTTAAGTCGGCATTGTGCCTTTTGTGTTAAATTCGGATGCAAATTCTGTGTTTCATCAACAACAAGAAGGTCCAAGGGATACAGTAAACGTGAAGTGAAGCATCGGAATCTAAAACTCAACTCACAGGAGAGGTTCAAATCAAAGAAAATTAGAGTGTCAGTCCTCTTGTACTTAAGTCGTCATAGTGCCTTTTGTATTAAATTCGGATGCAATTTCTGTGTTTCATCATCGATAAGAAGGTCCTAGGGATACAGTAAACCTGAAGTGAAGCATCGGAATCTAAAACTGGACTCACAGGAGTGGTTCAAATCATAGAAAGTTAGAGTGTACAGTCCTCTTGTACTTAAGTCGGCATTGTGCCTTTTGTATTAAATTCGGATGCAATATCTGTGTTTCATCGTGAATAAGAGGGTCCAAGGGACACAGTAAACCTGAAGTGAAGCATCCGAACCTAAAACTGGACTAACAGGTGAGGTTCAAATCATAGAATGATAGAGTGTCAGTCCTCTTGTTCTTCAGTCGGCATTGTGCCTTTTGTATTAAATTCGGATGCAATTTCTGTGTTTCATCATCAATAACAAGGTCCAAGGGATACAGTTAACCCGTAGTGAAGCATCGGAATCTAAAACTGGACTCACAGGAGAGGTTCAAATCATAGAACGTAAGGGTGTAAGTCCTCTTGTACTTAAGTCGGCATTGTGCGTTTTCAATGAAATTCGGATGCAAATTCCGTGTTTCATCATCAATAAGAAGGTCCAAGGGATACAGTAAACCTGAAGTGAAGCATCGGAATCTAAAACTGGACTCACAGGACAGGTTCAAATCATAGAAAATTAGAGTGTCACTCCTCTCGTACTTAAGTCGGCATTGTGACTTTTGTATTAAATTCGGATGCAATTTCTATGTTTCATCATCAATAAGAAGGTCCAAGGGATACAGTAAACCTGAAGTGAAGCATCGGAATCTAAAACTGTACTCACGGGTGAGGTTCAAATCATAGATAGTTAGAGTGTCAGTCCACTTGTACTTAAGTCGGCATTTTCTCTTTTTATTAAATTCGGATGCAATTTCTGTGCTTCATCGTCAATAAGAAGGTCCAAGGTATACACTAAACTTGAAGTGAAGCATCGGAATCTAAAACTGGACTCACACGAGAGGTTCAAATCATAGAAAGTTAGAGTGTAAGTCCTCTTGTACTGAAGTCAGCATTGTGCATTTTGTATTAAATTCGGATGGAAATTCTGTGCTTCATCATCAATAAGAAGCTCCAAGGGATACAGTAAACCTGAAGTGAAGCATCGGAATCTAAAACTGGACTCACAGGAGAGGTTCAAATCATAGAAAATTAGAGTGTCAGTCCTCTTGTACTGAAGTTGGCATTGTGCATTTTGTATTAAATTCGGATGGAAATTCTGTGTTTCATCATCAATAAGAAGGTCCAAGGGATACAGTAAACCTGAAGAGAAGCATCGGAATCTAAAACTGGATTCACAGGTGAGGTTCAAATCATAGAAAGTTAGAGTGTCAGTCCTCTTGTACTTAAGTCGGCATTGTTCTTTTTGTATTAAATTCGGATGCAATTTCTGTGTTTCATCGTCAATAAGAAGGTCCAAGGGATACAGTACACCTGAAGTGAAGCATCAGAATCTAAAACTGCACTCACGGGAGAGGTTCAAATCATAGAAAGTTAAAGTGTCAGTCCTCTTGTTCTTCAGTCGGCATTGTGACTTTTGGATTAAATTCGTATGCAATTTCTGTGTTTCATCGTCAATAAGATGTTCCAAGGGATACAGTAAACCTGAAGTGAAGCATCGGAATCTAAAACTGGACTCACAGTAGAGGTTCAAATCATAGAAAGTTAGAGTGTAGAGTCCCATTGTACTTATGTCGGCATTGTGCCTTTTGTATTAAATTCGGATGCAATTTCTGTGTTTCATCTTCAATAAGAAGGTCCAAGGGACACAGTAAACCTGAAGTGAAGCATCGGAATCTAAAACTGGACTCACAGGAGAGGTTTAAATCATAGAAAATTAGAGTGCCAGTCCTCTCGTACTTAAGCCGGCATTGTGCCTTTTGTATTAAATTCGGATGCAATTTCTGTGTTTCATCATCAATAATAAGGTACAAAGTATACAGTAAACCTGAAGTGAAGCATCGGAATCTAAAACTGGACTTACAGGTGAGGTTCAAATCATAGAAAGTTAGAGTGTCAGTCCACTTGTACTTCAGTCGGCATTGTGCCTTTTGTAATAAATTCGGATGCAATTTCTGTGATTCATCATCAATAAGAAGGTCCAAGGGATACAGGAAACCTGTAGTGAAGCATTGGAATCTAAAACTGGTCTCACAGGAGAGGTTCAAATCATAGAAAGTAAGAGTGTCATTCCTCTTGTACTTAAGTCGGCATTGTGCTTTTGTATTAAATTCGGATGCAATTTCTGTGTTTCATCGTCAATAAGAAGGTCCAAGGGATACAGTAAACCTGAAGTGAAGCATCGGAATATAAAACTGGACTCACAGGAGAGGTTCAAATCATAGAAAGTTAGAGTGTCAGCCCTCTTGTACATGAGACGGCATTGTGCCTTTTGTATTAAATTCGGATGCTATTTCTGTGCTTCATCGCCAATAAGAATGTCCAAGGTATACATTAAACCCGAAGTGAAGCATCGGAATTCAAAACTGGACTCACAGGAGAGGTTTAAATCATTGAAAGTTAGGGTGTCAGTCCTCTTGTACTTAAGACGGCATTGTGCCTTTTGTATTAAATTCGGATCCAATTTCTGAGTTTCATCATCAATAAGAAGGTCCAAGGGATACAGTATACCTGAACTGAAGCATCGGAATCTAAAACTGGACTCACAGCAGAGGCTAAAATCGTAGAATGATAGAGTATCAGTCCTCTTGTCCTTAAGTCGGCATTGTGCCTTTTGTATTAAATTCGGATGCAATTTCTGTGCTTCATCGTCAATAAGACGGTCCAAGGTATACACTAAACCTGAAGTGAAGCAGCGGAAGCTAAATCTGGACTCACAGGAGAGGTTCAAATCATAGAAAATTAGAGTGTCAGTCCTCTTGTACTTAAGTTGGCAATGTGCCTTATGTATTAAATTCGGATGCAATTTCTGTGTTTCATCGTCAATTAGAACGTCCAAGGGATACAGTAAACCAGAAGTTAAGCATCGGAATCTAAAACTGTACTCACAGGTGAGGTTCATATCATACAAAGTTGAAGTGTCTGTCCTCTTGAACTTAAGTCATCATTGTGGCTTTTGTATTAAATTCGGTTGCAAAATCTGTGTTTCATCGTCAATAAGAAGGTCGAAGGGATACAGTAAACCTGAAGTGAAGCATCGGAATCTAAAACTGGACTCACAGGAGAGGTTCAAATCATGGAAAGTTAGAGTGTCATTCCCCTTGTTCTTCAGTCGGCATTGTGCCTTTTGTATTAAATTCGGATGCAATTTCTGTGTTTCATCGTCAATAAGAGGGTCCAAGGGATACAGTAAACCTGAAGTGAAGCATCGGAACTTAAAACTGGACTCACAGGTGATGTTCAAGTCATAGAAAGTTAGAGTGTCAGTCCTCTTGTGCTTAAGCCGGCTTTGTGCCTTTTGTATTAAATTCGGATTCAATTTCTGTGTTTCATCATCAATGAGAAGGTCCAAGGGATACAGAAAACCTGAAGTGAAGCATTGGAATCTAAAACTGGACTCACGGCAGAGGTTCAAATCATAGAATGGTAGAGTGTCAGTCCTCTTGTACTTAAGTCGGCATTGTGCCTTTTGTATTAAATTCGGTTGCAATTTCTGTGCTTCATCGTCAATAAGATGGTCCAGGGTATACACTAAACCTGAAGTGAAGCATCGGAATCTAAAACTGGAGTCACAGGAGAGGTTGAAATCGTAGAAAGTTAGAGTGTCAGTCCTCTTGTACTTAAGTCGGCATTGTGCCGTTTGTATTATATTCGGATGCAATTTCTGTGTTTCATCGTCAATAAGAAGGTCCAAGGGATACAGTATACCTGAAGTGAAGCGTCGGAATCTAAAACTGGAATCACAGGAGAGGTTCAAATTATAGAAAGTTAGGGTGTCAGTCCTCTTGTACTTCAGTCGACATTGTGCCTTTTGTATTAATTTCGTATGCAATTTCTGTGTTTCATCGTCAAAAAGATGGTCCAAGGGATACAGTAAACCTGAAGTGAAGCATCGGAATCTAAAACTAGACTCACAGGAGAGGGTCAAATCATAGAAAGTTAGAGTGTAGAGTCCTCTTGTACTTAAGTCGGCATTGGGACTTTTGTATTATATTCGGATGCAATTTCTGTGTTTCATCGTGAATAGGAGGGTCCAAGGGATACAGTAAACCTGAAGTGAAGCATCGGAATCCAAAACTGGACACACAGGTGAGGTTCAAATCATAGAAAGTTAGAGCGTCTGTCCTCTTGTACTGAAGTCCTCATTGTGGCTTTTGTATTAAATTCGGGTGCAATTTCTGTGTTTCATCGTCAATATGTAGGTCCAAGGGATACAGTAAACCTGAAGTGAAGCATCGGAATCGAAAACTGGACTCACAGGAGAGGTTCAAATCATAGAAAGTTAGAGTGTCTGTACTCTTGTACTTAAGTCATCATTGTGGCTTTTGTATCTAACTCGGATGCAATTTCTGTGTTTCATCGTCAATAAGAAGGTCGAAGGAATACAGTAAACCTGAAGTGAGGCATCGGAAGCTAAAACTGGACTCACAGGAGACGTTCAAATCATAGAAAGTTAGAGTGTCAGTCCTCTTGTTCTTCAGTCGGCATCGTGCCTTTTGTATTAAATTCGGATGCAATTTCTGTGTTTCATCGTCAATAAGATGGTCAAAGGGATACAGAAAATTTGAAGTGAAGCATCGGAATCTAAAACTGGACTCACAGGAGAGCTTCAAATCATAGAAAGTTAGAGTGTAGAGTCCTCTTGTACTTAAGTCGGCATTGTGCCTTTTGTGTTAAATTCGGATGCAAATTCTGTGTTTCATCAACAACAAGAAGGTCCAAGGGATACAGTAAACCTGAAGTGAAGCATCGGAATCTAAAACTCAACTCACAGGAGAGGTTCAAATCATAGAAAATTAGAGTGTCAGTCCACTTGTACTTAAGTCGTCATAGTGCCTTTTGTATTAAATTCGGATGCAATTTCTGTGTTTCATCATCGATAAGAAGGTCCAAGGGATACAGTAAACCTGAAGTGAAGCATCGGAATCTAAAACTGGACTCACAGGAGTGGTTCAAATCATAGAAAGTTAGAGTGTACAGTCCTCTTGTACTTAAGTCGGCATTGTGCCTTTTGTATTAAATTCGGATGCAATATCTGTGTTTCATCGTGAATAAGAGGGTCCAAGGGACACAGTAAACCTGAAGTGAAGCATCCGAACCTAAAACTGGACTAACAGGTGAGGTTCAAATCATAGAATGATAGAGTGTCAGTCCTCTTGTTCTTCAGTCGGCATTGTGCCTTTTGTATTAAATTCGGATGCAATTTCTGTGTTTCATCATCAATAACAAGGTCCAAGGGATACAGTTAACCCGTTGTGAAGCATCGGAATCTAAAACTGGACTCACAGGAGAGGTTCAAATCATAGAAAGTAAGGGTGTAAGTCCTCTTGTACTTAAGTCGGCATTGTGCGTTTTCTATGAAATTCGGATGCAAATTCTGTGTTTCATCATCAATAAGATGGTCCAAGGGATACAGTAAACCTGAAGTGAAGCATCGGAATCTAAAACTGGACTCACAGGACAGGTTCAAATCATAGAAAATTAGAGTGTCACTCCTCTCGTACTTAAGTCGGCATTGTGACTTTTGTATTAAATTCGGATGCAATTTCTATGTTTCATCATCAATAAGAAGGTCCAAGGGATACAGTAAACCTGAAGTGAAGCATCGGAATCTAAAACTGGACTCACGGGTGAGGTTCAAATCATAGAAAGTTAGAGTGTCAGTCCACTTGTACTTAAGTCGGCATTTTCTCTTTTTATTAAATTCGGATGCAATTTCTGTGCTTCATCGTCAATAAGAAGGTCCAAGGTATACACTAAACCTGAAGTGAAGCATCAGAATCTAAAACTGGACTCACACGAGAGGTTCAAACCATAGAAAGTTAGAGTGTCAGTCCTCTTGTACTGAAGTCAGCATTGTGCATTTTGTATTAAATTCGGATTGAAATTCTGTGTTTCATCATCAATAAGAAGCTCCAAGGGATACAGTAAACCTGAAGTGAAGCATCGGAATCTAAAACTGGACTCACAGGAGAGGTTCAAATTCAAGAAAATTAGAGTGTCAGTCCTCTTGTACTGAAGTTGGCATTGTGCATTTTGTATTAAATTCGGATGGAAATTCTGTGTTTCATCATCAATAAGAAGGTCCAAGGGATACAGTAAACCTGAAGAGAAGCATCGGAATCTAAAACTGGATTCACAGGTGAGGTTCAAATCATAGAAAATTAGAGTGTCAGTCCTCTTGTACTTAAGTCGGCATTGTTCTTTTTGTATTAAATTCGGATGCAATTTCTGTGTTTCATCGTCAATAAGAAGGTCCAAGGGATACAGTACACCTGAAGTGAAGCATCGGAATCTAAAACTGGACTCACGGGTGAGGTTCAAATCATAGAAAGTTAAAGTGTCAGTCCTCTTGTTCTTCAGTCGGCATTGTGACTTTTGTATTAAATTCGTATGCAATTTCTGTGTTTCATCGTCAATAAGATGTTCCAAGGGATACAGTAAACCTGAAGTGAAGCATCGGAATCTAAAACTGGACTCACAGTAGAGGTTCAAATCATAGAAAGTTAGAGTGTAGAGTCCCATTGTACTTATGTCGGCATTGTGCCTTTTGTATTAAATTCGGATACAATTTCTGTGTTTCATCTTCAGTAAGAGGATCCAAGGGATACAGTAAACCTGAAGTGAAGCATCGGAATCTAAACTGGACTCACAGGAGAGGTTCAAATCATAGAAAGTTAGAGTGTCAGTCCTCTTGCACTAAAGTCGGCATTGTGCCTTTTGTATTAATTTCGGATGCAAATTCTGTGTTTCATCATCAATACGAAGGTCCAAGGGATACAGTAAACCTGAAGTGAAGCATCGGAATCTAAAACTGGACTCACAGGAGAGGTTCAAATCATAGAAAGTCAGAGTGTCAGTCCCCTTGTACTTCAGTCGGCAATGTGCATTTTGTATTAAATTCGGATGCAATTTTGTGTTTCATCATCAATAAGAAGGTCCAAGGGATACAGTAAACCTGAAGTGAAGCATCGGAATCTAAAACTGGACTCACAGGAGGGGTTCAAAACATAGAAAGTTAGAGTGTCAGTCCTCTTGTACTTAAGTCGGCATTGTGCCTTTTGTGTTAAATTCGGATGCAATTTCTGTGTTTCATCGTCAATAAGAAGTACCAAGGGATACAATAAAGCTGAAGTGTAGCATCGGAATCTAAAACTGGACTCACAGGAGAGGTTCAAATCAGAGAAAGTTAGGGTGTCAGTCGTCTCGTACTTAAGTCGGCATTGTGCCTTTTGTATGAAAATCGGATGCAAATTCTGTGTTTCATCATCAATACGAAGGTCCAAGGGATACAGTAAACCTGACGTGAAGCATCGGAATCTAAATCTGGACTCACAGGAGAGGTTCAAATCATAGAAAATTAGAGTGTCAGTCCTCTCGTACTTAAGTCGGCATTGTGCCTTTTGTATTAAATTCGGATGCAATTTCTGTGTTTCATCATCAATAAGAAGGTCCAAAGGATACAGTAAACCTGAAGTGAAGCATCGGAATCTAAAACTGGACTTACAGGTTAGGTTCAAATCATAGAAAGTTAGAGTGTCAGTCCTCTTGTACTTCATTCGGCATTGTGCCTTTTGTAATAAATTAGGATGCAATTTCTGTGGTTCATCATCAATAAGAAGGGCCAAGGGATACAGTAATCCTGTAGTGAAGTATTGGAATCTAAAACTGGTCACACAGGAGAGGTTCAAATCATAGAAAGTTAGAGTGTCAGTCCTCTTGTACTTAATTCGGCATTGTGTCTTTTGTGCTAAATTCGGATGCAATTTCTGTGTTTCATCGTCAATAAGAAGGTCCACGGAATACAGTAAAGCTGAAGTGTAGCCTCGGAATCTAAAACTGGACTCACAGGAGAGGTTCAAATCATAGAAAGTTAGAGTGTCAGTCGTCTTGTACTTAAGACAGCATTGTGCCTTTTGTATGAAATTCGGATGCAAATTCTGTGTTTCATCATCAATAAGAAGGTCCAAGGGATACAGTAAACCTGAAGTGAAGCATCGGAATCTGAATCTGGACTCACAGGAGAGGTTCGAAACTTAGAAATTTAGAGTGTCAGTCCTCTTGTACTTCAGTCGGCATTGTGCCTTTTGTAATAAATTCGGATGCAATTTCTGTGTTTTACCATCAATAAGAAGGTCCAAGGGATACCGTAAACCTGTAGTGAAGCATTGGAATCTAAAACTGGACTCACAGGAGAGGTTTAAATCATTGAAAGTTAAGGTGTCAGTCCTCTTGTACTTAAGTCGGCATTGTGCCTTTTGTATTAAATTCGGATGCGATTTCTGAGTTGCATCATCAATAAGAAGGTCGAAGGGATACAGTAAACCTGAAGTGAAGCATTGCAATCTAAAACTGGACTCACATGAGAGGTTCAAATCATGGAAAGTTAGAGTGTCAGTCCCCTTGTTCTTCAGTCGGAATTGTGCCTTTTGTATTAAATTCGAATGCAATTTCTGTGTTTCATCGTCAATAAGAGGGTCCAAGGGATACAGTAAACCTGAAGTGAAGCATCGGAACTTAAAACTGGACTCACAGGTGATGTTGAAATCATAGAAAGTTAGAGTGTCAGTCCGCTTGTACTTAAGTCGGCTTTGTGCCTTTTGTATTAAATTAGGATTCAATTTCTGTGTTTCATCAGCAATAAGAAGGTCCAAGGGATACAGTAAACATGAAGTGAAGCATTGGAATCAAAATTTGGACTCACGGCAGAGGTTCAAATCATAGAATGATAGAGTATCAGTCCTCTTGTACTTAAGTCGGCATTGTGCCTTTTGTATTAAATTTGGTTGCAATATCTGTGCTTCATCGTCAATAAGATGATCCAAGGTATACTCTAAACCTGAAGTGAAGCATCGGAATCTAAAACTGGAGTCACAGGAGAGGTTCAAATCATAGAAAGTTAGAGTGTCAGTCCTCTTGTACTTAAGTCGGCATTGTGACGTTTGTATTATATTCGGATGCAATTTCTGTGTTTCATCGTCAATAAGAAGGTCCAAGGGATACAGTATACCTGAAGTAAAGCGTCGGAATGTAAAACTGGACTCACAGGAGAGGTTCAAATTATAGAAAGTTAGGGGGTCAGTCCTCTTGTACTTCAGTCGGCATTGTGCCTTTTGTATTAAATTCGGATGCAATTTCTGTGTTTCATCGTCAAAAAGATGGTCCGAGGGATACAGTAAACCTGAAGTGAAGCATCGGAATCTAAAACTAGACTCACAGGAGAGGTTCAAATCATAGAAAGTTAGAGTGTAGAGTCCTCTTGTACTTAAGTCGGCATTGGGCCTTTTGTATTAAATTCGGATGCAATTTCTGTGTTTCATCGTGAATAAGAGGGTCCAAGGGATACAGTAAACCTGAAGTGAAGCATCGGAATATAAAACTGGACTCACAGGAGAGGTTCAAATCTTAGAAAGTTAGAGTGTCAGTCCTCTTGTACATGAGACGGCATTGTGCCTTTTGTATTAAATTCGGATGCTATTTCTGTGCTTCATCGCCAATAAGAAGGTCCAAGGTACACATTAAACCTGAAATGAAGCATTGGAATCAAAATTTGGACTCACGGCAGAGGTTCAAATCATAGAATGATAGAGTATCAGTCCTCTTGTACTTAAGTCGGCATTGTGCCTTTTGTATTAAATTTGGTTGCAATATCTGTGCTTCATCGTCAATAAGATGATCCAAGGTATACTCTAAACCTGAAGTGAAGCATCGGAATCTAAAACTGGAGTCACAGGAGAGGTTCAAATCATAGAAAGTTAGAGCGTCTGTCCTCTTGTACTGAAGTCCTCATTGTGGGTTTTGTATTAAACTCGGATGCAATTTCTGTGTTTCATCGTCAATAAGAAGGTCGAAGGAATACAGTTAACCTGAAGTGAGGCATCGGAATCTAAAACTGGACTCACAGGAGAGGTTCAAATCATAGAAAGTTAGAGTGTCAGTCCTCTTGTACTTAAGTCGGCATTGTGCCTTTGTATTAAATTCGGATCCAATTTCTGTGTTTCATCGTCAATAAGTAGGTCCAATGGATACAGTAAACATGAAGTGAAGCATCGGAATCTAAAACTGGACTCACAGGAGAGGTTTAAATCATAGAAAATTAGAGTGCCAGTCCTCTCGTACTTAAGTCGGCATTGTGCCTTTTGTATTAAATTCAGATGCAATTTCTGTGTTTCATCATCAATAAGAAGGTCCAAAGTATACAGTAAACCTGAAGTGAAGCATCGGAATCTAAAACTGGACTTACAGGTGAGGTTCAAATCATAGAAAGTTAGAGTGTCAGTCGTCTTGTACTTAAGTCAGCATTGTGCCTTTTGTATGAAATTCGGATGCAAATTCTGTGTTTCATCATCAAAAAGAAGGTCCAAGGGATACAGTAAACCTGAAGTGAAGCATCGGAATCTGAATCAGGACTCACAGGAGAGGTTCGAATCATATAAATTTAGAGTGTCAGTCCTCTTGTACTTCAGTCGGCATTGTGCCTTTTGTAATGAATTCGGATGCAATTTCTGTGTTTTATCATCAATAAGAAGGTCCAAGGGATACCGTAAACCTGTAGTGAAGCATTGGAATCTAAAACTGGACTCACAGGAGAGGTTTAAATCATTGAAAGTTAGAGTGTCAGTCCTCTTGTACTTAAGTCGGCATTGTGCCTTTTGTATTAAATTCGGATGCAATTTCTGTGTTTCATCATCAATAAGAAGGTCCAAGGGATACAGTAAACCTGTAGTGAAGCATTGGAATCTAAAACTGGCTCACAGGAGAGGTTCAAATCATAGAAAGTTAGAGTGTCAGTACTCTTGTACTTAAGTCGGCATTGTGCTTTTGTATTAAATTCGGATGCAATTTCTGTGTATCATCGTCAATAAGAAGGTCCAAGGGATACAGTAAACCTGAAGTGAAGCATCGGAATATAAAACTGGACTCTCAGGAGAGGTTCAAATCATAGAAAGTTAGAGTGTCAGTCCTCTTGTACTTAATTCGGCATTGTGTCTTTTGTGCTAAATTCGGATGCAATTTCTGTGTTTCATCGTCAATAAGAAGGTCCACGGAATACAGTAAAGCTGAAGTGTAGCATCGGAATCTAAAACTGGACTCACAGGAGAGGTTCAAATCATAGAAAGTTAGAGTGTCAGTCGTCTTGTACTTAAGACAGCATTGTGCCTTTTGTATGAAATTCGGATGCAAATTCTGTGTTTCATCATCAATAAGAAGGTCCAAGGGATACAGTAAACCTGAAGTGAAGCATCGGAATCTGAATCTGGACTCACAGGAGAGGTTCGAATCATAGAAATTTAGAGTGTCAGTCCTCATGTACTTCAGTCGGCATTGTGCCTTTTGTAATAAATTCGGATGCAATTTCTGTGTTTTATCATCAATAAGAAGGTCCAAGGGATACCGTAAACCTGTAGTGAAGCATTGGAATCTAAAACTGGACTCACAGGAGAGGTTTAAATCATTGAAAGTTAAGGTGTCAGTCCTCTTGTACTTAAGTCGGCATTGTGCCTTTTGTATTAAATTCGGATGCGATTTCTGAGTTGCATCATCAATAAGAAGGTCGAAGGGATACAGTAAACCTGAAGTGAAGCATTGCAATCTAAAACTGGACTCACATGAGAGGTTCAAATCATGGAAAGTTAGAGTGTCAGTCCCCTTGTTCTTCAGTCGGAATTGTGCCTTTTGTATTAAATTCGAATGCAATTTCTGTGTTTCATCGTCAATAAGAGGGTCCAAGGGATACAGTAAACCTGAAGTGAAGCATCGGAACTTAAAACTGGACTCACAGGTGATGTTGAAATCATAGAAAGTTAGAGTGTCAGTCCGCTTGTACTTAAGTCGGCTTTGTGCCTTTTGTATTAAATTAGGATTCAATTTCTGTGTTTCATCAGCAATAAGAAGGTCCAAGGGATACAGTAAACCTGAAGTGAAGCATTGGAATCAAAATTTGGACTCACGGCAGAGGTTCAAATCATAGAATGATAGAGTATCAGTCCTCTTGTACTTAAGTCGGCATTGTGCCTTTTGTATTAAATTTGGTTGCAATATCTGTGCTTCATCGTCAATAAGATGATCCAAGGTATACTCTAAACCTGAAGTGAAGCATCGGAATCTAAAACTGGAGTCACAGGAGAGGTTCAAATCATAGAAAGTTAGAGTGTCAGTCCTCTTGTACTTAAGTCGGCATTGTGACGTTTGTATTATATTCGGATGCAATTTCTGTGTTTCATCGTCAATAAGAAGGTCCAAGGGATACAGTATACCTGAAGTAAAGCGTCGGAATGTAAAACTGGACTCACAGGAGAGGTTCAAATTATAGAAAGTTAGGGGGTCAGTTCTCTTGTACTTCAGTCGGCATTGTGCCTTTTGTATTAAATTCGGATGCAATTTCTGTGTTTCATCGTCAAAAAGATGGTCCGAGGGATACAGTAAACCTGAAGTGAAGCATCGGAATCTAAAACCGGAGTCACAGGAGAGGTTCAAATCATAGAAAGTTAGAGCGTCTGTCCTCTTGTACTGAAGTCCTCATTGTGGGTTTTGTATTAAACTCGGATGCAATTTCTGTGTTTCATCGTCAATAAGAAGGTCGAAGGAATACAGTTAACCTGAAGTGAGGCATCGGAATCTAAAACTGGACTCACAGGAGAGGTTCAAATCATAGAAAGTTAGAGTGTCAGTCCTCTTGTACTTAAGTCGGCATTGTGCCTTTGTATTAAATTCGGATCCAATTTCTGTGTTTCATCGTCAATAAGTAGGTCCAATGGATACAGTAAACATGAAGTGAAGCATCGGAATCTAAAACTGGACTCACAGGAGAGGTTTAAATCATAGAAAATTAGAGTGCCAGTCCTCTCGTACTTAAGTCGGCATTGTGCCTTTTGTATTAAATTCGGATGCAATTTCTGTGTTTCATCATCAATAAGAAGGTCCAAAGTATACAGTAAACCTGAAGTGAAGCATCGGAATCTAAAACTGGACTTACAGGTGAGGTTAAAATCATAGAAAGTTAGAGTGTCAGTCCACTTGTACTTCAGTCGGCATTGTGCCTTTTGTAATAAATTCGGATGCAATTTCTGTGTTTCATCATCAATAAGAAGGTCCAAGGGATACAGTAAACCTGTAGTGAAGCATTGGAATCTAAAACTGGACTCACAGGAGAGGTTCAAATCATAGAAAGTTAGAGTGTCAGTACTCTTGTACTTAAGTCGGCATTGTGCTTTTGTATTAAATTCGGATGCAATTTCTGTGTATCATCGTCAATAAGAAGGTCCAAGGGATACAGTAAACCTGAAGTGAAGCATCGGAATATAAAACTGGACTCTCAGGAGAGGTTCAAATCATAGAAAGTTAGAGTGTCAGTCCTCTTGTACATGAGACGGCATTGTGCCTTTTGTATTAAATTCGGATGCTATTTCTGTGCTTCATCGCCAATAAGAAGGTCCAAGGTATACATTAAACCTGAAGTGAAGCATCGGAATTCAAAACTGGACTCACAGGAGAGGTTTAAATCATTGAAAGTTAGAGTGTCAGTCCTCTTGTACTTAAGTCGGCATTGTGCCTTTTGTATTAAATTCGGATCCAATTTCTGAGTTTCATCATCAATAAGAAGGTCCAAGGTATACATTAAACCTGAAGTGAAGCATCGGAATTCAAAACTGGACTCACAGGAGAGGTTTAAATCATTGAAAGTTAGAGTGTCAGTCCTCTTGTACTTAAGTCGGCATTGTGCCTTTTGTATTAAATTCGGATTCAATTTCTGAGTTTCATCATCAATAAGAAGGTCCAAGTTATACAGTAATCCTGATGTGAAGCATCGGAATCTAAAACTGGACTCACAGGAGAGGTTCAAAGCATAGAAAGTTAAAGTGTCAGTCCTCTTGTACTTAAGTTGGCATTGTGCCTTTGTATTAAATTCGGATCCAATTGCTGTGTTTCATCGTCAATAAGAAGGTCCAAAGGATACAGTAAACCTGAAGTGAAGCATCGGAATCTAAAACTGGTCTCACAGGAGAGGTTCAAATCATAGAAAGTTAGAGTGTCAGTCCTCTTGTACTTAATTCGGCATTGTGTCTTTTGTGCTAAATTCGGATGCAATTTCTGTGTTTCATCGTCAATAAGAAGGTCCACGGAATACAGTAAAGCTGAAGTGTAGCATCGGAATCTAAAACTGGACTCACAGGAGAGGTTCAAATCATAGAAAGTTAGAGTGTCAGTCGTCTTGTACTTAAGTCAGCATTGTGCCTTTTGTATGAAATTCGGATGCAAATTCTGTGTTTCATCATCAAAAAGAAGGTCCAAGGGATACAGTAAACCTGAAGTGAAGCATCGGAATCTGAATCAGGACTCACAGGAGAGGTTCGAATCATATAAATTTAGAGTGTCAGTCCTCTTGTACTTCAGTCGGCATTGTGCCTTTTGTAATGAATTCGGATGCAATTTCTGTGTTTTATCATCAATAAGAAGGTCCAAGGGATACCGTAAACCTGTAGTGAAGCATTGGAATCTAAAACTGGACTCACAGGAGAGGTTTAAATCATTGAAAGTTAGAGTGTCAGTCCTCTTGTACTTAAGTCGGCATTGTGCCTTTTGTATTAAATTCGGATGCAATTTCTGAGTTGCATCATCAATAAGAAGGTCGAAGGGATACAGTAAACCTGAAGTGAAGCATCGCAATCTAAAACTGGACTCACAGGAGAGGTTCAAATCATGGAAAGTTAGAGTGTCAGTCCCCTTGTCCTTCAGTCGGCATTGTGCCTTTTGTATTTAATTGGGATGCAATTTCTGTGTTTCATCGTCAATAAGAGGGTCCAAGGGATACAGTAAACCTGAAGTGAAGCATCGGAACTTAAAACTGGACTCACAGGTGATGTTCAAATCATTGAAAGTTAGAGTGTCAGTCCTCTTGTACTTAAGTCGGCTTTGTGCCTTTTGTATTAAATTCGGATTCAATTTCTGTGTTTCATCAGCAATAAGAAGGTCCAAGGGATAAAGAAAACCTGAAGTGAAGCATTGGAATCTAAAACTGGACTCACGGCAGAGGTTCAAATCATAGAATGATAGAGTGTCAGTCCTCTTGTACTTAAGTCGGCATTGTGCCTTTTGTATTAAATTTGGTTGCTATATCTGTGCTTCATCGTCAATAAGATGGTCCAAGGTATACTCTAAACCTGAAGTGAAGCATCGGAATCTAAAACTGGAGTCACAGGAGAGTTTCAAATCATAGAAAGTTAGAGTGTCAGTCCTCTTGTACTTAAGTCGGCATTGTGCCGTTTGTATTATATTCGGATGCAATTTCTGTGTTTCATCGTCAATAAGAAGGTCTAAGGGATACAGTATACCTGAAGTAAAGCGTCGGAATGTAAAACTGGACTCACAGGAGAGGTTCAAATTATAGAAAGTTAGGGTGTCAGTCCTCTTGTACTTCAGTCGGCATTGTGCCTTTTGTATTAAATTCGGATGCAATTTCTGTGTTTCATCGTCAAAAAGATGGTCCGAGGGATACAGTAAACCTGAAGTGAAGCATCGGAATCTAAAACTAGACTCACAGGAGAGGTTCAAATCATAGAAAGTTAGAGTGTAGAGTCCTCTTGTACTTAAGTCGGCATTGGGCCTTTTGTATTAAATTCGGATGCAATTTCTGTGCTTCATCGTGAATAAGAGGGTCCAAGGGATACAGTAAACCTGAAGTGAAGCATCGGAATATAAAACTGGACTCACAGGAGAGGTTCAAATCATAGAAAGTTAGAGTGTCAGTCCTCTTGTACATGAGACGGCATTGTGCCTTTTGTATTAAATTCGGATGCTATTTCTGTGCTTCATCGCCAATAAGAAGGTCCAAGGTATACATTAAACCTGAAGTGAAGCATCGGAATTCAAAACTGGACTCACAGGAGAGGTTTAAATCATTGAAAGTTAGAGTATCAGTCCTCTTGTACTTAAGTCGGCATTGTGCCTTTTGTATTAAATTCGGATCCAATTTCTGAGTTTCATCACCAATAAGAAGGTCCAAGGGATACAGTATACCTGAACTGAAGCATCGGAATCTAAAACTGGACTCACAGCAGAGGCTAAAATCGTAGAATTATAGAGTATCAGTCCTCTTGTCCCTAAGTCGGCATTGTGCCTTTTGTATTAAATTCGGATGCAATTTCTGTGCTTCATCGTCAATAAGACGGTCCAAGGTATACACTAAACCTGAAGTGAAGCATCGGAAGCTAAAACTGGACTCACAGGAGAGGTTCAAATCATAGAAAATTAGAGTGTCAGTCCTCTTGTACTTAAGTTGGCAATGTGCCTTATGTATTAAATTCGGATGCAATTTCTGTGTTTCATCATCAATTAGAACGTCCAAGGGATACAGTAAACCAGAAGTTAAGCATCGGAATCTAAAACTGTACCCACAGGTGAGGTTCATATCATACAAAGTTGAAGTGTCTGTCCTCTTGAACTTAAGTCATCATTGTGGCTTTTGTATTAAATTCGGATGCAAAATCTGTGTTTCATCGTCAATAAGAAGGTCGAAGGGATACAGTAAACCTGAAGTGAAGCATCAGAATCTAAAACTGGACTCACAGGAGAGGTTCAAATCATGGAAAGTTAGAGTGTCATTCCCCTTGTACTTCAGTCGGCATTGTGCCTTTTGTATTAAATTCGGATGCAATTTCTGTGTTTCATCGTCTATAAGAGGGTCCAAGGGATACAGTAAACCTGAAGTGAAGCATCGGAACTTAAAACTGGACTCACAGGTGATGTTCAAGTCATAGAAAGTTAGAGTGTCAGGCCTCTTGTGCTTAAGCCGGCTTTGTGCCTTTTGTATTAAATTCGAATTCAATTTCTGTGTTTCATCATCAATGAGAAGGTCCAAGGGATACAGAAAACCTGAAGTGAAGCATTGGAATCAAAAACTGGACTCACGGCAGAGGTTCAAATCATAGAATGATAGAGTGTCAGTCCTCTTGTACTTAAGTCGGCATTGTGCCGTTTGTATTATATTCGGATGCGATTTCTGTGTTTCATCGTCAATAAGAAGGTCCAAGGGATACAGGATACCTGAAGTGAAGCGTCGGAATCTAAAACTGGAATCACAGGAGAGGTTCAAATTATAGAAAGTTAGGCTGTCAGTCCTCTTGTACTTCAGTCGACATTGTGCCTTTTGTATTCATTTCGGATGCAATTTCTGTGTTTCATCGTCAAAAAGATGGTCCAAGGGATACAGTAAACCTGAAGTGAAGCATCAGAATCTAAAACTGGACTCACAGGACAGGTTCAAATCATAGAAAATTAGAGTGTCACTCCTCTCGTACTTAAGTCGGCATTGTGACTTTTGTATTAAATTCGGATGCAATTTCTGTGTTTCATCATCAATAACAAGGTCCAAGGGATACAGTTAACCCGTAGTGAAGCATCGGAATCTAAAACTGGACTCACAGGAGAGGTTCAAATCATAGAAAGTAAGGGTGTAAGTCCTCTTGTACTTACGTCGGCATTGTGCGTTTTCTATGAAATTCGGATGCAAATTCTGTGTTTCATCATCAATAAGAAGGTCCAAGGGATACAGTAAACCTGAAGTGAAGCATCAGAAACTAAAACTGGACTCACAGGACAGGTTCAAATCATAGAAAATTAGAGTGTCACTCCTCTTGTACTTAAGTCGGCATTGTGACTTTTGTATTAAATTCGGATGCAATTTCTATGTTTCATCATCAATAAGAAGGTCCAAGGGATACAGTAAACCTGAAGTGAAGCATCGAAATCTAAAACTGGACTCACGGGTGAGGTTCAAATCATAGAAAGTTAGAGTGTCAGTCCACTTGTACTTAAGTCGGCATTTTCCCTTTTTATTAATTTCGGATGCAATTTCTGTGCTTCATCGTCAATAAGAAGGTCCAAGGTATACACTAAACCTGAAGTGAAGCATCGGAATCTAAAACTGGACTCACACGAGAGGTTCAAATCATAGAAAGTTAGAGTGTCAGTCCTCTTGTACTGAAGTTGGCATTGTGCATTTTGTATTAAATTCGGATGGAAATTCTGTGTTTCATCGTCAATAAGAAGGTCCAAGGGATACAGTAAACCTGAAGAGAAGCATCGGAATCTAAAACTGGATTCACAGGTGAGGTTCAAATCATAGAAAGTTAGAGTGTCTGTCCTCTTGTTCTTCAGTCGGCATTGTGCCTTTTGTATTAAATTCGGATGCAAATTCTGTGTTTCATCAACAACAAGAAGGTCCAAGGGATACAGTAAACCTGAAGTGAAGCATCGGAACCTAAAACAGAACTCACAGGAGAGGTTCAAATCATAGAATATTATAGTGTCAGTCCTCTTGTACTTAAGTCGTCATAGTGCCTTTTGTATTAAATTCGGATGCAATTTCTGTGTTTCATCAATAAGAAGGTCCAAGGGATACAGTAAACCTGAAGTGAAGCATCGGAATCTAAAACTGGACTCACAGGAGAGGTACAAATCATAGAAAGTTAGAGTGTAGAGTCCTCTTGTACTGAAGTCGGCATTGTGCCTTTTGTATTAAATTCGGATGCAATATCTGTGTTTCATCGTGAATAAGAGGGTCCAAGGGACACAGTAAACCTGAAGTGAAGCATCGGAACCTAAAACTGGACTAACAGGTGAGGTTCAAATCATAGAATGATAGAGAGTCAGTCCTCTTGTTCTTCAGTCGGCATTGTGCCTTTTGTATTAAATTCGGATTCAATTTCTGTGTTTCATCATCAATAACAAGGTCCAAGGGATACAGTTAACCCGAAGTGAGGCATCGGAACCTAAAACTGGACTCACAGGAGAGGTTCAAATCATAGAAAGTAAGGGTGTAAGTCCTCTTGTACTTAAGTCGGCATTGTGCGTTTTCTAGGAAATTCGGATGCAAATTCTGTGTTTGATCATCAATAAGAAGGTCCAAGGGATACAGTAAACCTGAAGTGAAGCATCAGAAACTAAAACTGGACTCACAGGACAGGTTCAAATCATAGAAAATTAGAGTGTCACTCCTCTTGTACTTAAGTCGGCATTGTGACTTTTGTATTAAATTCGGATGCAATTTCTATGTTTCATCATCAATAAGAAGGTCCAAGGGATACAGTAAACCTGAAGTGAAGCATCGAAATCTAAAACTGGACTCACGGGTGAGGTTCAAATCATAGAAAGTTAGAGTGTCAGTCCACTTGTACTTAAGTCGGCATTTTCCCTTTTTATTAATTTCGGATGCAATTTCTGTGCTTCATCGTCAATAAGAAGGTCCAAGGTATACACTAAACCTGAAGTGAAGCATCGGAATCTAAAACTGGACTCACACGAGAGGTTCAAATCATAGAAAGTTAGAGTGTCAGTCCTCTTGTACTGAAGTTGGCATTGTGCATTTTGTATTAAATTCGGATGGAAATTCTGTGTTTCATCGTCAATAAGAAGGTCCAAGGGATACAGTAAACCTGAAGAGAAGCATCGGAATCTAAAACTGGATTCACAGGTGAGGTTCAAATCATAGAAAGTTAGAGTGTCTGTCCTCTTGTTCTTCAGTCGGCATTGTGCCTTTTGTATTAAATTCGGATGCAAATTCTGTGTTTCATCAACAACAAGAAGGTCCAAGGGATACAGTAAACCTGAAGTGAAGCATCGGAACCTAAAACAGAACTCACAGGAGAGGTTCAAATCATAGAATATTATAGTGTCAGTCCTCTTGTACTTAAGTCGTCATAGTGCCTTTTGTATTAAATTCGGATGCAATTTCTGTGTTTCATCAATAAGAAGGTCCAAGGGATACAGTAAACCTGAAGTGAAGCATCGGAATCTAAAACTGGACTCACAGGAGAGGTACAAATCATAGAAAGTTAGAGTGTAGAGTCCTCTTGTACTGAAGTCGGCATTGTGCCTTTTGTATTAAATTCGGATGCAATATCTGTGTTTCATCGTGAATAAGAGGGTCCAAGGGACACAGTAAACCTGAAGTGAAGCATCGGAACCTAAAACTGGACTAACAGGTGAGGTTCAAATCATAGAATGATAGAGAGTCAGTCCTCTTGTTCTTCAGTCGGCATTGTGCCTTTTGTATTAAATTCGGATTCAATTTCTGTGTTTCATCATCAATAACAAGGTCCAAGGGATACAGTTAACCCGAAGTGAGGCATCGGAACCTAAAACTGGACTCACAGGAGAGGTTCAAATCATAGAAAGTAAGGGTGTAAGTCCTCTTGTACTTAAGTCGGCATTGTGCGTTTTCTAGGAAATTCGGATGCAAATTCTGTGTTTGATCATCAATAAGAAGGTCCAAGGGATACAGTAAACCTGAAGTGATGCATCGGAATCTAAAACTGGACTCTCAGGACAGGTACAAATCATAGAAAATTAGAGTGTCACTCCTCACGTACTTTTGTCGGCATTGTGACCTTCGTATTAAATTCGAATGCAATTTCTATGTTTCATCATCAATAAGAAGGTCCAAGTGATACAGTAAACCTGAAGTGAAGCATCGGAATCTAAAACTGGACTCACAGGAGAGGTTCAAATCATAGATAGTTATAGTGTCAGTCCTCTTGTTCTTCAGTCGGCATTGTGCCTTTTGTATTAGATTCGGATGCAATTTCTGTGTATCATCATCAATAAGAAGGTCCAAGGGATACAGTAAACTCGAAGTGAAGCATCGGAATCTAAAACTGGACTCACAGGAGAGGTTCAAATCATACAAAATTAGAGTGTCAGTCCTCATGTTGGCGTTGTGCCTTTTGTATTAAATTCGGATGCAATTTCTGTGTTTCATCGTCAATAAGAAGGTCCAGGGAATACAGTAAACCTGAAATGTAGCATCGGAATCTAAAACTGGACTCACAGGGAGGTTCAAATCATAGAAAGTTTGAGTGTCAGTCCTCTTGTACTTGAGACGGCATTGTGCCTTTTGTATTAAATTCGGATGCAATTTCTGTTCTTCATCGCCAATAAGAAGGTCCAACGTATACAGTAAACCTGAAGTGAAGCGTCGGAATCTAAAACTGGACTCAAAGGAGAGGTTCAAATCATAGAAAGTGAGAGTGTCAGTCCTCTTGTACTTAAGTCGGCATTGTGCCTTTTAAATTTAATTCCGATGCAATTTCTGTGTTTCATCGTTAATAAGAAGGTCCAAGGGATACATTAAACCTGAAGTGAAGCATCGGAATCTAAAACTGGACACACAGGAGAGGTTCAAATCATAGAAAATTAGAGTGTCAGTCCTCTTGTACTGAAGTCGGCATTGTGCATTTTGTATTAAATTCGGATGGAAATTCTGCGTTTCATCATCAATAAGAGGGTCCAAGGGATACAGTAAACCTGAAGTGAAGCATCGGAATCTAAAACTGGACTCACAGGAGAGGTTCAAATCATAGAAAGATAGAGTGTCAGTCCTCTTGTACTGAAGTCGGCATTGTGCATTTTATATTAAATTCGGATGGAAATTCTGTGTTTCATCATCAATAAGAAGGTCCAAGGGATACAGTAAACCTGAAGTGAAGCATCGGAATCTAAATCTGGACTCACGGGTGAGGTTCAAATCACAGAAAGTTAGAGTGTCAGTCCTCTTGTACTTCGGTCGGCATTGCGCCTTTTGTATTAAATTCGGATGCAATTTCTGTGTTTCATCATCAATAAGAAGGTCCAAGGGATACAGTAACCTGAAGTGAAGCATCGGAATCTAAAACTGGACTCACAGGAAAGGTTCAAATCATAGTAAGTTAGAGTGTAGGGTCCTCATGTACTTAAGTCGGCATTGTGCCTTTTGTATCAAATTCGGATGCAATATCTGTGTTTCATCGTGAATAAGAGGGTCCCAGGGATACAGTAAACCTGAAGTGTAGCATCGGAATCTAAAACTGGACTCACAGGAGAGGTTCAAATCATAGAAATTTAGAGTGACAGTCCTCTTGTACCTGAGACGGCATTGTGCCTTTTGTATTAAATTCGGATGCAATTTCTGTTCTTCATCGCCACTAAGAAGGTAAAACGTATACAGTAAACCTGAAGTGAAGCGTCGGAATCTAAAACTGGACTCACAGGAGAGGTTCAAATCATAGAAAGTGAGAGTGTCAGTCCTCTTGTACTTAAGTCGGCATTGTGCCTTTTAAATTTAATTCCGATGCAATTTCTGTGTTTCATCGTCAACAAGAAGGTCCAAGGGATACATTAAACCTGAAGTGAAGCATCGGAATCTAAAACTGGACTCACAGGAGAGGTTAAAATCATTGAAAGTTAGAGTGTCAGTCCTCTTGTACTTATGTCGGCATTGTGCCTTTTGTACTATATTCGGATGCAATTTCTGTGTTTCATCATCAATAAGAGGGTCCAAGGGATACAGTAAACCTGAAGTGAAGCTACGGAAGCTAAAACTGGACTCACAGGAGAGGTTCAAATCATAGAAAGTTAGAGTGTCAGTAATCTTGTACTTAAGTCGGCATTGTGCCTTTTGTATTAAATTCGGATCCAATATCTGTGTTTCATCGTGAATAAGAGGGTCCAAGGGATACAGTAAACCTGAAGTGAAGCATTGGAAACTAAAACATGACTCACAGCAGAGGTTCAAATCATAGAATGATAGAGTGTCAGTCCTCTTGTTCTTCAGTCGGCATCGTGCCTTTTGTATTAAATTCGGAAGCAATATCTGTGTTTCATCGTGAATAAGAGGGTCCCAGGGATACAGTAAACCAGAAGTGAAGAATCGGAATCTAAAACTGGACTCACCGGAGAAGTTCAAATCATAGAAAGTTAGAGTGTCAGTCCTCTTGTACTGAAGTCGGCATTGTGCATTTTGTATTAAATTCGGATGGAAGTTCTGTGTTTCATCATCAATAAGAAGGTCCAAGGGATACAGTAATCCTGAAGTGAAGCATCGGAATCTAAAACTGGATTCACAGGTGAGGTTCAAATCATAGAAAGTTAGAGTGTCTGTCCTTTTGTACTTAGGTCATCATTGTGGCTTATGTATTAAATTCGGATGCAAATTCTGTGTTTCATCGTCAATAAGAAGGTCCAAGGGATACAGTAAACCTGAAGTGAAGCATTGGAATCTAAAACTGGACTCACAGGAGAGGTTCAAATCATAGATAGTTATAGTGTCAGTCCTCTTGTTCTTCAGTCGGCATCGTGCCTTTTGTATTAAATTCGGGTGCAATTTCTGTGTTTTATCGTCAATAAGATGGTCCAAGGAATACAGACAATTTGAAGTGAAGCATCGTAATCTAAAACTGTACTCACAGGAGAGGTTCAAATCATAGTACGTTAGAGTGTAGGGTCCTCATGTACTTAAGTCGGCATTGTGCCTTTTGTATTAAATTCGGATGCAATTTCTGTGTTTCATCATCAATAAGAAGGTCCAAGGGACATACAGTAAACCTGAAGTGAAGCATCGGAATATAAAACTGGACTCACAGGAGAGGTTCAAATCGTAGAATGTTAGAGTGTCAATCCTCTTGTACTTCGGTCGGCATTGTGCCTTTTGTATTAAATTCGGATGCAATATCTGTGTTTCATCATCAATAAGAAGGTACAAGGGATACAGTAAACCTGAAGAGAAGCATCGGAATCTAAAACTGGACTCACAGGAGAGGTTCAAATCATAGAAAGTTAGAGTGTCAGTCGTCATGTTGGCATTGTGCCTTTTGTATTAAATTCGGATGCAATTTCTGTTCTTCATCGCCAATAAGAGGGACCAACGTATACAGTAAACCTGAAGTGAAACGTCAGAATCTAAACTGGACTCACAGGAGAGGTTCAAATCATAGTAAGTGAGAGTGTCAGTCCTCTTGTACTTAAGTCGGCATTGTGCCTTTTAAATTTAATTCCGATGCAATTTTTGTGTTTCATCATCAATCAGAAGGTCCAAGGGATACATTAAACCTGAAGTGAAGCATCGGAATCTAAAACTGGACTCACAGGAGAGGTTAAAATCATTGAAAGTTAGAGTGTCAGTCCTCTTGTACTTAAGTCGGCAATGTGCCTTTTGTATTAAGTTCAGATGCAATTTCTGTGTTTCATCATCAATAAGAAGGACCAAGGGATACAGAAAACCTGAAGTGAAGCATTGGAACCTAAAACTGGACTCACAGCAGAGGCTCAAATCGTAGAATGATAGAGTGTCAGTCCTCTTGTACTTAAGTCGGCATTGTGCCTTTTGTAATAAATTCGGATGCAATTTCTGTGCTTCATCGTCAATAAGACGGTCCACGGTATACACTAAACCTGAAGTGAAGCATCGGAAGATAAAACAAGACTCACAGGAGAGGTTCAAATCATAGAAAGTTAGAGTGTATGTCCTCTGGTACTTATGTCGGCATTGTGCTTTTTGTATTAAATTCGGATGCATTTTCTGTAATTCATCATAAATAAGAAGGTCCAAGGGATATAGAAAACCTGAAGTGATGCATCGGAATCTAAAACTCGACTCACAGGAGTGGTTCAAATCATAGAAAATTAGAGTGTCAGTCCTCTTGTACTTATGTCGGCAATGTGCCTTTTTTATCAAATTCGGATGCAATTACTGTGTTTCATCATCAATAAGAGGGTCCAAGGGATACAGTAAACCTGAAGTGAAGCATCGGAATCTAAAACTGGACTCACAGGAGAGGTTCAAATCATAGAAAGTTAGAGTGTCAGTCAACTTGTACTTAAGTCGACATTGTGCCTTTTGTATTAAATTCGGATGCAAATTCTGTGTTTCATCAACAACAAGAGGGTCCAAGGGATAGAGTAAACCTGAAGTGAAGCATCGGAATCTAAAACTGGACTCACTGGAGAGGTTCAAATCGTAGAAAATTATAGTGTCAGTCCTCTTGTACTTAAGTCGGCATTGTGCCTTTTGTATTAAATACGGATGCAATTTCTGTGCTTCATCATCAATAAGATGGTCCAAGCGATACAGTAAACCTGAAGTGAAGCATCGGAATCTAAAACTGGACTCACAGATGAGGTTCAAACGATAAAAACTTAGAGTGTCTGTCCTCTTGTACTTGAGTCATCATTGCGGCTTTTGTATTAAATTCGGATGTAATTTCTGTGTTTCATCGTCAATAAGAAGGTCGAAGGGATACAGTAAACCTGAAGTGAAGCATCGGAATCTAAAATTAACTCACAGGAGAGGTTCAAATCATAGAAAGTTAGAGTGTCAGACCTCTTGTTCTTCAGTTGGCATTGTGCCTATGTATTAAATTCGTATCCAATTTCTGTGTTGCATCGTCAATAAGATGGTCCAAGGGATACAGTAAACCTGAAGTGAAGCATTGGAATCCAAAACTGGACTCACAGCAGAGGTTCAAATCATAGAATGATAGAGTGTCAGTCCTCTTGTACCTAAGTCGGCATTGTGCGTTTTGTATTAAATTCGGATGCAAATTCTCTGTTTCATCAACAACAAGAAGTACAAGGGATAGAGTAAACGTGAAGTGAAGCATCGGAATCTAAAACTGGACTCACAGGAGAGGTTCAAATCATAGAAAATTTGAGTGTCAGTCCTCTTGTACTTAAGTCGGCATTGTGCCTTTTGTATTAAATTCGGATGCAATTTCTGTGTATCATCATCAATAAGAAGGTCCAAGGGATACAGTAAACCTGAAGTGAAGCATCGGAATCTGAAACTGTACTCACAGGTGAGGTTCAAATCATGGAGAGTTAGAGTGTCTGTCCTCTTATACTTAAGTCATCATTGTGGCTTTTGTATTAAATTCGGATGCAATTTCTGTGTTTCATCGTCAATAAGAAGGTCGTAGGGACACAGTAAACCTGAATTGATGCATCGGAATCTAAAACTGGACTCACAGGAGAGGTTCAAATCATAGAAAGTTAGAGTGTCAGTCCTCTTGTACTTCATTCGGCATTGTGCCTTTTGTATTAAATTCGGATGCAATTTCTGTGCTTCATCGTCAATAAGAAGGTCCAAGGTATACACTAAACCCGAAGTGAAGCATCGGAATCTAAAACTGTTCTCACAGGAGAGGTTCAAATCATAGAAAGTTAGAGTGTCAGTCCTCTTGCACTTGAGTCGGCATTGTGCCTTTTGTATTAAATTCGGATGCAAGTTCTGTGTTTCATCGTAAATAAGAAAGTCCAAGGGATACAGTAAACCTGAAGTGAAGCATCGGAATCTAAAACTATACTCACAGGAGAGGTTCAAATCATAGAAAGTTAGAGAGTCAGTCCTCTTGTACTTAAGTCGGCATTGTGCATGTTGTATTAAATTCGGATGGAAATTCTGTGTTTCCTCATTAATAAGAAGGTCCAAGGGATACAGTAAACCTGAAGTGAAACATTGGAATCTAAAACCGGACTCACAGGAGAGGTTCAATTCATAGAAAATTAGAGTATCAGTCCTCTTGCACTTAAGCCGGCATTGTGCCTTTTGTATGAAATTCGGATGCAATTTCTGTGTTTCATCATCAATGAGAATGTCTTAGGGATACAGTAAACCTGAAGTGAAGCATCGGAACTTAAAACTGGACTCACTGGTGAGGTTCAAATCATAGAAATTTAGAGGGTCAGTCCACTTGTACTTAAGTGGGCATTGTGCCTTTTGTATTAAGTTCGGATGCAATTTCTGTGTTTCATCATCAATAAGAAGGTACAAGGGATACAGTAAACCTGATGTTTAGCATTGGAATCTAAAACTGGACTCACAGCAGAGATTCAAATCGTAGAATGATAGAGTGTCAGTCCTCTTGTACTTAAGTCGGCATTGTGCCTTTTGTATTAAATTCGGATGCAATTTCTGTTCTTCATCGTCAATAAGAAGGTCCAACGTATACAGTAAACCTGAAGTGAAGCGTCAGAATCTAAACTGGACTCACAGGAGCGGTTCAAATCATAGTAAGTGAGAGTGTCAGTCCTCTTGTACTTAAGTCGGCATTGTGCCTTTTAAATTTAATTCCGATGCAATTTCTGTGTTTCATCGTCAATAAGAAGGTCCAAGGGATACATTAAACCTGAAGTGGAGCATCGGAATCTAAAACTGGACTCACAGCAGAGATTCAAATCGTAGAATGATAGAGTGTCAGTCCTCTTGTACTTAAGTCGGCATTGTGCCTTTTGTAATAAATTCGGATGCAATTTCTGTGCTTCATCGTCAATACGGCCGTCCACGGTATACGCTAAACCTGAAGTGAAGCATCGGAAGCTAAAACAAGACTCACAGGAGAGGTTCAAATCATAGAAAGTTAGAGTGTATGTCCTCTGGTACTTTTGTCGGCATTGTGCTTTTTGTATTAAATTCGGATGCATTTTCTGTGTTTCATCATCAATAAGAAGGTCCAAGGGATATAGTAAACCTGAAGTGAAGCATCGGAATCTAAAACTGGACTCACAGGAGTGGTTCAAATCATAGAAAATTAGAGTGTCAGTCCTCTTGTACTTAAGTCGGCAATGTGCCTTTTGTATCAAATTCGGATGCAATTACTGTGTTCCATCATGAATAAGAATGTCCAAGGGATACAGTAAACCTGAAGTGAAGCATCGGAATCTTTAACTGGACTCACAGGAGGTGTTCAAATCATAGAAAGTTAGAGTGTCAGTCCTCTTGTACTTAAGTCGGCATTGTGCCTTTTCTATTATATTCGGATGCAATTTCTGTGTTTCATCATCAATAAGAGGGTCCAAGGGATACAGTAAACCTGAAGTGAAGCATCGGAATCTAAAACTGGACTCACAGGAGAGGTTCAAATCATAGAAAGTTAGAGTGTCAGTCAACTTGTACTTAAGTCGACATTGTGCCTTTTGTATTACATTCGGATGCAAATTCTGTGTTTCATCAACAACAAGAGGGTCCAAGGGATAGAGTAAACCTGAAGTGAAGCATCGGAATCTAAAACTGGACTCACAGGAGAGGTTCAAATCGTAGAAAATTAAAGTGTCAGTCCTCTTGTACTTAAGTCGGCATTGTGCCTTTTGTATTAAATTCGGATGCAATTTCTGTGCTTCATCATCAATAAGATGGTCCAAGCGATACAGTAAACCTGAAGTGAAGCATCGGAATCTAAAACTGGACTCACAGATGAGGTTCAAACCATAAAAAGTTAGTGTGTCTGTCCTCTTGTACTTAAGTCATCATTGCGGCTTTTGTATTAAATTCGGATGCAATTTCTGTGTTTCATCGTCAATAAGAAGGTCGAAGGGATACAGTAAACCTGAAGTGAAGCATCGGAATCTAAAATTAACTCACAGGAGAGGTTCAAATCATAGAAAGTTAGAGTGTCAGACCTCTTGTTCTTCAGTCGGCATTGTGCCTATGTGTTAAATTCGTATGCAATTTCTCTGTTTCATCGTCAATAAGATGGTCCAAGGGATACAGTAAACCTGAAGTGAAGCATCGGAATCTAAAACTATACTCACAGGAGAGTTTCAAATCATAGAAAGTTAGAGAGTCAGTCCTCTTGTACTTTAGTCGGCATTGTGCATGTTGTATTAAATTCGGATGGAAATTCTGTGTTTCATCATCAATGAGAAGGTCTTAGGGATACAGTAAACCTGAAGTGAAGAATCGGAACTTAAGACTGGACTCACAGGTGAGGTTCAAATCATAGAAATTTAGAGTGTCAGTCCTCTTGTACTTAAGTGGGCATTGTGCCTTTTGTATTCAATTCGGATGCAATTTCTGTGTTTCATCATCAATAAGAAGGTACAAGGGATACAGTAAACCTGATGTTTAGCATTGGAATCTAAAACTGGACTCGCAGCAGAGATTCAAATCGTAGAATGATAGAGTGTCAGTCCTCTTGTACTTAAGTCGGCATTGTGCCTTTTGTATTAAATTCGGATGCAATTTCTGTTCTTCATCGTCAATAAGACGGTCCAAGGTATACTCTAAACCTGATGTGAAGCATCGGAAACTAAAACTCTACTCACAGGAGAGGTTCAAATCATGGAAAGTTAGAGTGTCAGTCCTCTTGAACTTATGTCGGCATTGTGCCTTTTGTATTAAATTCGGATACAATTTCTGTGTTTCATCGTCAAAAAGAAGGTCCAAGGGATACAGTAAACCTGAAGTGAAGCATCGGAATCTAAAACTGGACTCACAGGAGAGGTTCAAATCATAGAAAGTTAGAGTGTCAGTCCTCTTGTACTTAAGTCGGCATTGTGCATTTTGTATTAAAATCGGATGGAAATTGTGTGTTTCATCGTCAATAAGAAGGTCCAAGGGATACAGTTAACCTGAAGGGAAGCATCGGAATCTAAAACTGGACTCACTGGAGAGGTTCAAATCATAGAAAGTTAGAGTGTCAGTCCTCTTGTTTTTAAGTCGGCATTGTGCCTTTTGTATTAAATTCGGATGCAATTTCTGTGTTTCATTATCATTAAGAATGTCCAAGGGATACAGTAAACCTGAAGTGAATCATCGGAATCTATAACTGGACTCACAGGAGAGGTTCAAATCATCGAAAATTAGAGTGTCAGTCCTCTTGTACTTAATTTGGCATTGTGCCTTTTGTATTGAATTCGGATGCAATTTCTGTGTTTCATCATCAATAAGAAGGTCCAAGGAATACAGTAAACCAGAAGTGAAGCATCGGAATCTAAAACTGGACTCACAGGAGAGGTTCAATTCACAGAATGTTAGACTGTCAGTCCTCTTGTACTTAAGTCGGCATTGTGCCTTTTGTATTAAATTCGGATGCAATTTCTGTAATTCATTATCATTAAGAATGTCCAAGGGATACAGTATACCTGAAGTGAAGCTTCAGAATCTAAAACTGGACTCACAGGAGAGGTTCAAATTATAGAAAATTAGAGTGTCAGTCCTCTTGTACTTAATTTGGCAATGTGCCTTTTGTATTAAATTCGGATGCAATTTCTGTGTTTCATCATCAATAAGAAGGTCCAAGGGATACAGTAAACCAGAAGTGAAGCATCGGAATCTAAAACTGGACTCACAGGAGAGGTTCAAATGATAGAAAGTTAGAGTGTCAGTCCTCTTGTACTTATGTCGGCATTGTGCCTTTTGTATTAAATTCGGATGCAATTTCTGTGTTTCATCGTCAATAAGAAAGTCCAAGGGATACAGTAAACCTGAACTGAAGCATCGGAATGTAAAACTATACTCACAGGAGAGGTTCAAATTATAGAAAGTTAGAGAGTCAGTCCTCTTGTACTTAAGTCGACATTGTGCATTTTGTATTAAATTGGGATAAAAATTCTGTGTTTCTTCATCAATATGAAGGTCCAAGGGATACAGTAAACCTGAAGTGAAACATCGGAATCTAAAACTGGACTCACAGGAGAGGTTCAAATCATAGAAAGTTAGAGTATCAGTCCTCTTGCACTTAAGCCGGCATTGTTTCTTTTGTATTACTTCGGATGCAATTTCTGTGTTTCATCATCAATGAGAAGGTCCAAGGGATACAGTAAACCTGAAGTGAAGCATCGGAACTTAAGACTGGACTCACAGGTGAGGTTCAAATCATAAAAATTTAGAGTGTCAGTCCTCTTGTACTTAATTGGGCATTGTGCCTTTTGTACTAAATTCGGATGCAATTTCTGTGTTTCATCATCAATAAGAAGGTACAAGGGAGACAGTAAACCTGATGTTTAGCATTGGAATCTAAAACTGGACTCACAGCAGATATTCAAATCGTAGAATGATAGAGTGTCAGTCCTCTTGTACTTAAGTCGGCATTGTGCCTTTTGTATTAAATTCGGATGCAATTTCTGTGCTTCATCGTCTATAACACGGTCCAAGGTATACTCTAAACCTGAAGTGAAGCATCGGAATCTAAAACTCTACTCACAGGAGAGGTTCAAATCATAGAATGTTAGAGTGTCAGTCCCCTTGTACTTAAGTCGGCATTGTGCCTTTTGTATTAAATTCGGATGCAATTTCTGTGTTTCATCGTCAAAAAAAAAGTCCAAGGGATACAGTAAACCTGAAGTGAAGCATCGGAATCTAAAACTGGACTCACAGGAGAGGTTCAAATCATAGAATGTTAGACTGTCAGTCCTCTTGTACTTAAGTCGGCATTGGGCCTTTTGTACTAAATTCGGATGCAATTTCTGTGTCTCATTATCATTAAGAATGTCCAAGGGATACAGTAAACCTGAAGTGAAGCATCGGAATTTAAAACTGGACTCACAGGAGAGGTTCAAATCATCGAAAATTAGAGTGTCAGTCCTCTTGTACTTAATTTTGCATTGTGCCTTTTGTATTGAATTCGGATGCAATTTCTGTGTTTCATCATCAATGAAAAGGTCCAAGGGATACAGTAAACCTGAAGTGAAGCATCGGAACTTAAGACTGGACTCACAGGTGATTCAAATCATAGAAATTTAGTGTCAGTCCTCTTGTACTTAAGTCGGCATTGTGCATTTTGTATTAAATTCGGATGCAATTTCTGTGTTTCATCATCAGTAAGAAGGTACAAGGGATACAGTAAACCTGATGTTAAGCATTGGAATCTAAAACTGGACTCACAGCAGAGGTTCAAATCGTAGAATGATAGAGTGTCAGTCCTCTTGTACTTAAGTCGGCATTGTGATTTGTATAAAATTCGTATGCAATTTCTGGGCTTCATCGTCAATAAGACGGTCCAAGGTATACTCTAAACCTGAAGTGAAGCATCGGAATCTAAAACTCTACTCACATGAGAGGTTCATATCATAGAAAGTTAGACAGTTAGTCCTCTTGTACTTATGTCGGCATTGTGCCTTTTGTATTAAATTCGGATGCAATTTCTGTGTTTCATCGTCAATAAGAAGGTCCAAGGTATACAGTAAACCTGAAGTGAAGCATCGGAATCAAATACTGGACTCACAGGAGAGGTTCAAATCATCGAAAATTAGAGTATCAGTCCTCTTGTACTTTATTTGGCATTGTGCCTTTTGTATTAAATTCGGATGCAATTTCTGTGTTTCATCATCAATAAGAAGGTCCAAGGGATACAGTGAACCAGAAGTGAAGCATCAGAATCTAAATCTGGACTCACAGGAGAGGTTCAAATCATAGAAAGTTAGACTGTCAGTCCTCTTGTACTTAAGTCGGCATTGGGCCTCTTGTATTAAATTCGGATGCAATATCTGTGTTTCATTATCATTAAGAATGTCCAAGGGATACAGTAAACCTGAAGTGAAGCATCGGAATCTAAAACTGGACTCACAGGAGAGGTTCAAATCATCGAAAACTAGAGTGTCAGTCCTCTTGTACTTAATTTGGCATTGTGTCTTTTGTATTAAATTCGGATGCAATTTCTGTGTTTCATCATCAATAAGAAGGTCCAAGGGATTCAGTAAACCAGAAGTGAAGCATCGGAATCTAAAACTGGACTCACAGGAGAGGTTCAAATCATAGAATGTTAGACTGTCTGTCCTCTTGTATATAAGTCGGCATTGTGCGGTTTGTATTAATTTCGGATGCAATTTCTGTGTTTCATTATCATTAAGAATGTCCAAGGGATACAGTAAACCTGAAGAGAAACATCGGAATCTAAAACTGGACTCACAGGAGAGGTTCAAATCATAGAAAGTTAGAGTATCAGTCCTCTTGCACTTAAGCCGGCATTGTGCCTTTTGTATTAAATTCGGATGCAATTTCTGTGTTTCATCATCAATGAGAAGTTCCAAGGGATACCGCAAACCTGAAGTGAAGCATCGGAACTTAAGACTGGACTCACAGGTCAGGTTCAAATCATAGAAATTTAGAATGTCAGTCCTCTTGTACGTAAGTCGGCATTGTGCCGTTTGTGTTAATTTCGGATGCAATTTCTGTGTTTCATCATCAGTAAGAAGGTACAAGGGATACAGTAAACCTGATGTTAAGCATTGGAATCTAAAACTAGACTCACAGCAGAGGTTCAAATCGTAGAATGATAGAAAGTCAGTCCTCTTGTACTTAAGTCAGCATTGTGCCTTTTGTATTAAATTCGGATGCAATTTCTGTGCTTCATCGTCAATAAGACGGTCCAAGGTATACTCTAAACCTGAAGTGAAGAATCGGAATCTAAAACTCTACTCACATGAGAGGTTCAAATCATAGAAAGTTAGAGTGTCCGTCCTCTTGTATTTAAGTCGGGATTGTGCCTTTTGTATTAAATTCGGATGTAATTTCTGTGTTTCATTATCATTAAGAATGTCCAAGGGATACTAAAAACCTGAAGTGAAGCATCGGAATCTAATTCTGGACTCACAGGAGAGGTGCAAATCATCGAAAATTAGAGTGTTAGTCCTCTTGTACTTTATTTGGCATTGTGCCTTTTATATTAAATTCGGATGCAATATCTGTGTTTCATCATCAATAAGAAGGTCGAAGGGATACAGAAAACCAGAAGTGAAGCATAGGAATCTAAAACTGGACTCACAGGAGAGGTTCAAATCATAGAATGTTAGACTGTCAGTCCTCTTGTACTTAAGTCGGCATTGGGCCTTTTGTATTAAATTCGGATGCAATATCTGTGTTTCATTATCATTAAGAATGTCCAAGGGATACAGTAAACCTGAAGTGAAGCATCGGAATGTAAAACTGGACTCACATGAGAGGTTCAAATCATAGAAAATTAGAGTGTCAGTCCTCTTGTACTTAATTTGGCATTGTGCCTTTTGTATTAAATTCGGATGCAATTTCTGTGTTTCATCATCAATAAGTAGGTCCAAGGGATACAGTAAACCAGAAGTGAAGCATCGGAATCTAAAACTGGACTCACAGGAGAGGTTCCAATCATAGAATGTTAGAGTGTCAGTCCTCTATAACTTAAGTCGGCATTGTGCCTTTTGTATTAAATTCGAATGCAATTTCTGTGCATAATCGCCAATAAGAAGGTCCAACGTATACAGTAATCCTGAAGTGAAGCATCGGAATCTAAAACTGGACTCACAGGAGAGGTTCAAATCATAGAAAGTTAGTGTGTCAGTCCTCTTGTACTTAAGTCGGCATTGTGCTTTTGTATTAAATTCGGATGCAATTTCTGTGTTTCATCATCAATTATAAGGTGCAAGGGATACTGTAAACCAGAAGTGAAGCATCGGAACCTAAAACTGGACTCACAGGAGAGGTTCAAATCATAGAAAATTAGAGTGTCAGTCCTCTTGTACTTAATTTGGCATTGTGCCTTTTGTATTAAATTCGGATGCAATTTCTGTGTTTCATCATCAATAAGTAGGTCCAAGGGATACAGTAAACCAGAAGTGAAGCATCGGAATCTAAAACTGGACTCACAGGAGAGGTTCCAATCATAGAATGTTAGAGTGTCTGTCCTCTATAACTTAAGTCGGCATTGTGCCTTTTGTATTAAATTCGAATGCAATTTCTGTGCATAATCGCCAATAAGAAGGTCCAACGTATACAGTAATCCTGAAGTGAAGCATCGGAATCTAAAACTGGACTCACAGGAGAGGTTCAAATCATAGAAAGTTAGTGTGTCAGTCCTCTTGTACTTAAGTCGGCATTGTGCTTTTGTATTAAATTCGGATGCAATTTCTGTGTTTCATCATCAATTATAAGGTGCAAGGGATACTGTAAACCAGAAGTGAAGCATCGGAATCTAAAACTGGACTCACAGGAGAGGTTCAAATCATAGAAAGTTAGAGTGTCAGTCCTCTTGTACTAAAGTCGGCATTGTGCCTTTTGTATTAAATTCGGATGCAAATTCTGTGTTTCATCAACAACAAGATGGTTCAAGGGATAGAGTAAACCTGAAGTGAAGCATTGGAATCTAAAACTGGACTCACAGCAGAGGTTCAAATCACAGAATGACAGAGTGTCAGTCCTCTTGTACTTAAGTCGGCATTGTGCATTTTGTATTAAATTCGGATGCAATTTCTGTGTTTCATTATCTTTAAGAATGTCCAAGGGATACAGTAAACCTGAAGTGAAGCATCGGAATCTAATACTGGACTCACAGGAGAGGTTCAAATCATCGAAAATTAGAGTGTCAGTCCTCTTGTACTTTATTTGGCATTGTGCCCTTTGTATTAAATTCGGATGCAATTTCTGTGTTTCATCATCAATAAGAAGGTCCAAGGGATACAGTAAACCTGAAGTGAAGCATTGGAATCTAAAACTGGACTCACAGGAGAGGTTCAAATCATAGAAAGTTAGAGTGTCAGTCCTCTTGTACTTAAGTCAGCATTGTGCATTTTGTATTAAATTCGGATGGAAATTCTGTGTTTCATCGTCAATAAGAAGGTCCAAGGGATACAGTTAACCTGAAGGGAAGCATCGGAATCTAAAACTGGACTCACTGGAGAGGTTCAAATCATAGAATGTTAGAGTGTCAGTCCTCTTGTATTTAAGTCGGCGTTGTGCCTTTTGTATTAAATTCGGATGCAATTTCTGTGTTTCATTACCATTAAGAATGTCCAAGGGATACAGTAAACCTGAAGTGAAGCATCGGAATCTAAAACTTGACTCACAGGAGAGGTTCAAATCATCGAAAATTAAAGTGTCAGTTTTCTTGTACTTAATTTGGCATTGTGCCTTTTGTATTGAATTCGGATGCAATTTCTGTGTTTCATCATCAATGAAAAGGTCCAAGGGATACAGTAAACCTGAAGTGAAGCATCGGAACTTAAGACTGGACTCACAGGTGATTCAAATCATAGAAATTTAGTGTCAGTCCTCTTGTACTTAAGTCGGCATTGTGCATTTTGTATTAAATTCGGATGCAATTTCTGTGTTTCATCATCAGTAAGAAGGTACAAGGGATACAGTAAACCTGATGTTAAGCATTGGAATCTAAAACTGGACTCACAGCAGAGGTTCAAATCGTAGGATGATAGGGTGTCAGTCCTCTTGTACTTAAGTCGGCATTGTGCCTTTGGTATTAAATTCGTATGCAATTTCTGTGCTTCATCGTCAATAAGACGGTCCAAGGTATACTCTAAACCTGAAGTGAAGCATCGGAATCTAAAACTCTACTCACATGAGAGGTTCATATCATAGAAAGTTAGAGAGTTAGTCCTCTTGTACTTATGTCGGCATTGTGCCTTTTGTATTAAATTCGGATGCAATTTCTGTGTTTCATCGTCAATAAGAAGGTCCAAGGTACACAGTAAACCTGAAGTGAAGCATCGGAATCTAATACTGGACTCACAGGAGAGGTTCAAATCATCGAAAATTAGAGTATCAGTCCTCTTGTACTTTATTTGGCAATGTGCCTTTTGTATTAAATTCGGATGCAATTTCTGTGTTTCATCATCAATAAGAAGGTCCAAGGCATACAGTGAACCATAAGTGAAGCATCAGAATCTAAAACTGGACTCACAGGAGAGGTTCAAATCATAGAAAGTTAGACTGTCAGTCCTCTTGTACTTAAGTCGGCATTGTGCCTTTTGTATTAAATTCGGATGCAATTTCTGTGTTTCATCATCAATAAGAAGGTCCAAGGGATTCAGTAAACCAGAAGTGAAGCATCGGAATCTAAAACTGGACTCACAGGAGAGGTTCAAATCATAGAATGTTAGACTGTCAGTCCTCTTGTACTTAAGTCGGCATTGTGCGGTTTGCATTAATTTCGGATGCAATTTCTGTGTTTCATTATCATTAAGAATGTCCAAGGGATACAGTAAACCTGAAGTGAAACATCGGAATCTAAAACTGGACTCACAGGAGAGGTTCAAATCATAGAAAGTTAGAGTATCAGTCCTCTTGCACTTAAGCCGGCGTTATGTCTTTTGTATTAAATTCGGATGCAATTTCTGTGTTTCATCATCAATGAGAAGTTCCAAGGGATACCGTAAACCTGAAGTGAAGCATCGGAACTTAAGACTGGACTCACAGGTGAGTTTCAAATCATAGAAATTTAGAATGTCAGTCCTCTTGTACTTAATTTGGCATTGTGCCTTTTGTATTAAATTCGGATGCAATTTCTGTGTTTCATCATCAATAAGAAGGTCCAAGGGATTCAGTAAACCTGAAGTGAAGCATCGGAATCTAAAACTGGACTCACAGGATAGGCTCAAATCATAGAAAATTAAAGTGTCAGTCCTCTTGTACTTAAGTCGGCATTGTGCCTTTTGTATTAAATTCGAATGCAATTTCTGTGTTTCATCATCAATGAGATGGTCCAAGCGATACAGTAAACCTGAAGTGAAGCATCGGAATCTAAAACTGGACTCACAGGTGTGGTACCAATCATAGTAAGTTAGAGTGTCAGTCCTCTTGTACTTAAGTCGGCATTGTGCCTTTTGTATTAAATTCGGATGCAATTTCTGTGTTTCATCATCAATAAGATGTTCCAAGGGATACAGTAAACCTGAAGTGAAGCATTGGAATCTAAAACTGGACTCACAGCAGAGGTTCAAATCACAGAATGATAGAGTGTCAGTCCTCTTGTACTAAAGTCGGCATTTTGCCTTTTGTATTAAATTCGGATGCAAATTCTGTGTTTCATCAACAACAAGAAGGTTCAAGGGATAGAGTAAACCTGAAGTGAAGCATTGGAATCTAAAACTGGACTCACAGCAGAGGTTCAAATCACAGAATGATAGAGTGTCAGTCCTCTTGTACTTAAGTCGGCATTGTGCATTTTGTATTAAATTCGGATGCAATTTCTGTGTTTCATTATCTTTAAGAATGTCCAAGGGATACAGTAAACCTGAAGTGAAGCATCGGAATCTAATACTGGACTCACAGGAGAGGTTCAAATCATCGAAAATTAGAGTGTCAGTCCTCTTGTACTTTATTTGGCATTGTGCCTTTTGTATTAAATTCGGATGCAATTTCTGTGTTTCATCATCAATAAGAAGGTCCAAGGGATATAGTAAACCTGAAGTGAAGCATCGGAATCTAAAACTGGACTCACAGGAGAGGTTCAAATCATAGAAAGTTAGAGTGTCAGTCCTCTTGTACTTAAGTCAGCATTGTGCATTTTGTATTAAATTCGGATGGAAATTCTGTGTTTCATCGTCAATAAGAAGGTCCAAGGGATACAGTTAACCTGAAGGGAAGCATCGGAATCTAAAACTGGACTCACTGGAGAGGTTCAAATCATCGAAAATTAGAGTGTCAGTTCTCTTGTACTTAATTTGGCATTGTGCCTTTTGTATTGAATTCGGATGCAATTTCTGTGTTTCATCATCAATGAAAAGGTCCAAGGGATACAGTAAACCTGAAGTGAAGCATCGGAACTTAAGACTGTACTCACAGGTGATTAAAATCATAGAAATTTAGTGTCAGTCCTCTTGTACTTAAGTCGGCATTGTGCATTTTGTATTAAATTCGGATGCAATTTCTGTGTTTCATCATCAGTAAGAAGGTACAAGGGTACAGTAAACCTGATGTTAAGCATTGGAATCTAAAACTGGACTCACAGCAGAGGTTCAAATCGTAGAATGATAGAGTGTCAGTCCTCTTGTACTTAAGTCGGCATTGTGCCTTTTGTATTAAATTCGTATGCAATTTCTGTGCTTCATCGTTAATAAGACGGTCCAAGGTATACTCTAAACCTGAAGTGAAGCATCGGAATCTAAATCTCTACTCACGTAAGAGGTTCATATCATAGAAAGTTAGAGAGTTAGTCCTCTTGTAATTATGTCGGCATTGTGCCTTTTGTATTAAATTCGGATGCAATTTCTGTGTTTCATCGTCAATAAGAAGGTCCAAGGTATACAGTAAACCTGAAGTGAAGCATCGGAATCTAATACTGGACTCACAGGAGAGGTTCAAATCATCGAAAATTAGAGTATCAGTCCTCTTGTACTTTATTTGGCATTGTGCCTTTTGTATTAAATTCGGATGCAATTTCTGTGTTTCATCATCAATAAGAAGGTCCAAGGGATACAGTGAACCAGAAGTGAAGCATCAGAATCTAAAACTGGACTCACAGGAGCGGTTCAAATCATAGAAAGTTAGACTGTCAGTCCTCTTGTACTTAAGTCGGCATTGGGCCTTTTGTATTAAATTCGGATGCAATATCTGTGTTTCATTATCATTAACAATGTCCAAGGGATACAGTAAACCTGAAGTGAAGCATCGGAATCTAAAACTGGAATCACAGGAGAGGTTCAAATCATAGAAAATTAGAGTGTCAGTCCTCTTGTACTTAATTTGGCATTGTGCCTTTTGTATTAAATTCGGATGCAATTTCTGTGTTTCATCATCAATAAGAATGTCCAAGGGATACAGTAAACCAGAAGTGAAGCATCGGAATCTAAAACTGGACTCACAGGAGAGGTTCCAATCATAGAATGTTAGAGTGTCAGTCCTCTACAACTTAAGTCGGCATTGTGCCTTTTGTATTAAATTCGAATGCAATTTCTGTGCATAATCGCCAATAAGAAGGTCCAACGTATACAGTAATCCTGAAGTGAAGCATCGGAATCTAAAACTGGACTCACAGGAGAGGTTCAAATCATAGAAAGTTAGAGTGTCAGTCCTCTTGTACTTAAGTCGGCATTGTGCTTTTGTATTAAATTCGGATGCAAGTTCTGTGTTTCATCATCAATTATAAGGTGCAAGGGATACTGTAAACCAGAAGTGAAGCATCGGAATCTAAAACTGGACTCACAGGAGAGGTTCAAATCATAGAAAGTTAGAGTGTCAGTCCTCTTGCATTTAAGTCGGCATTGCACTTTTGTATTAAATTCGTATGCAATTTCTGTGTTTCATTATCATTAAGAATGTCCAAGGGATAGAGTAAACCTGAAGTGAAGCATCGGAATCTAAAACTGGACTCACAGGAGAGGTTCAAATCATAGAAAATTAAAGTGTCAGTCCTCTTGTACTTAAGTCGGCATTGTGCCTTTTGTATTAAATTCGGATGCAATTTCTGTGTTTCATCATCAATAAGATGGTCCAAGCGATACAGTAAACCTGAAGTGAAGCATCGGAATCTAAAACTGGACTCACAGGTGTGGTACAAATCATA
Organism: Schistocerca americana; assembly: GCF_021461395.2. Taxonomy (NCBI): domain Eukaryota; kingdom Metazoa; phylum Arthropoda; class Insecta; order Orthoptera; family Acrididae; genus Schistocerca; species Schistocerca americana. The sequence goes on along the minus strand of NW_025725687.1, from coordinate 3,571,282 downwards.
ACAAGTTAGAGTGTCAGTCCTCTTGTACTTAAGTCGGCATTGTGCCTTTTGTATTAAATTCGGATGCAATTTCTGTGTTTCATCATCAATAAGATGGTCCAAGGGATACAGTAAACCTGAAGTGAAGCATTGGAATCTAAAACTGGACTCACAGCAGGGGTTCAAATCACAGAATGATAGAGTGTCAGTCCTCTTGTACTTAATTTGGCATTGTGCCTTTTGTATTAAATTCGGATGCAATTTCTGTGTTTCATCATCAATACGAAGGTCCAAGGGATACAGTAAACCAGAAGTGAAGCATCGGAATCTAAAACTGGACTCACAGGAGCGGTTCCAATAATAGAAAGTTAGAGTGTCAGTCCTCTATAACTTAAGTCGGCATTGTGCCTTTTGTATTAAATTCGAATGCAATTTCTGTGCATAATCGCCAATAATAAGGTCCAACGTATACAGTAATCCTGAAGTGAAGCATCGGAATCTAAAACTGGACTCACAGGAGAGGTTCAAATCATAGAAAGTTAGAGTGTCAGTCCTTTTGTACTTAAGTCGGCATTGTGCTTTTGTATTAAATTCGGATGCAATTTCTGTGTTTCATAATCAATAAGAAGGTCCAAGGGATACAGTAAACCTGAAGTGAAGCATCGGAATCTAAAACTGGACTCACAGGAGAGGTTCAAATCATAGAAAATTAGAGTGTCACTCCTCTTGTACTTAATTTGGCATTGTGCCCTTTGTATTAAATTCGGATGCAATTTCTGTGTTTCATCATCAATTATAAGGTGCAAGGGATACAGTAAACCAGAAGTGAAGCATAGGAATCTAAAACTGGACTCACAGGAGAGGTTCAAATCATAGAAAGTTAGAGTGTCAGTCCTCTTGCATTTAAGTCGGCATTGCACTTTTGTATTAAATTCGTATGCAATTTCTGTGTTTCATTATCATTAAGAATGTCCAAGGGATAGAGTAAACCTGAAGTGAAGCATCGGTATCTAAAACTGGACTCACAGGAGTGGTTCAAATCATAGAAAATTAAAGTGTCAGTCCTCTTGTACTTAAGTCGGCATTGTGCCTTTTGTATTAAATTCGGACGCGATTTCTGTGTTTCATCATCAATAAGATGGTCCAAGCGATACAGTAAACCTGAAGTGAAGCATCGGAATCTAAAACTGGACTCACAGGTGAGGTACAAATCATAGTAAGTTAGAGTGTCAGTCCTCTTGTACTTAAGTCGGCATTGTGCCTTTTGTATTAAATTCGGATACAATTTCTGTGTTTCATCATCAATAAGAAGGTCCAAGGGATACAGTAAACCTGAAGTGAAGCATTGGAATCTAAAACTGGACTCACAGCAGAGGTTCAAATCATAGAATGATAGAGTGTCAGTCCTCTTGTACTAAAGTCGGGATTGTGCCTTTTGTATTAAATTCGGATGCAATTTCTGTTTTTCATTATCTTTAAGAATGTCCAAGGGATACAGTAAACCTGAAGTGAAGCATTGGAATCTAAAACTGGACTCACAGCAGAGGTTCAAATCACAGAATGATAGAGTGTCAGTCCTCTTGTACTAAAGTCGTCATTGTGCCTTTTGTATTAAATTCGGATGCAAATTCTGTGTTTCATCAACAACAAGAAGGTTCAAGGGATAGAGTGAACCTGAAGTGAAGCATTGGAATCTAAAACTGGACTCACGGCAGAGGTTCAAATCACAGAATGATAGAGTGTCAGTCCTCTTGTACTTAAGTCGGCATTGTGCATTTTGTATTAAATTCGGATGCAATTTCTGTTTTTCATTATCTTTAAGAATGTCCAAGGGATACAGTAAACCTGAAGTGAAGCATCGGAATCTAATACTGGACTCACAGGAGAGGTTCAAATCATCGAAAATTAGAGTGTCAGTCCTCTTGTACTTTATTTGGCATTGTGCCTTTTGTATTAAATTCGGATGCAATTTCTGTGTTTCATCATCAATAAGAAGGTCCAAGGGATACAGTAAACCTGAAGTGAAGCGTCGGAATCTAAAACTGGACTCACAGGAGAGGTTCAAATCATAGAAAGTTAGAGTGTCAGTCCTCTTGTACTTAAGTCGGCATTGTGCATTTTGTATTAAATTCGGATGGAAATTCTGTGTTTCATCGTCAATAAGAAGTTCCAAGGAATACAGTTAACCTGAAGTGAAGCATCGGAATCTAAAACTGGACTCACTGGAGAGGTTCAAATCATAGAAAGTTAGAGTGTCCGTCCTCTTGTATTTAGGTCGGCATTGTGCCTTTTGTATTAAATTCGGATGCAATTTCTGTGTTTCATTATCATTAAGACTGTCCAAGGGATACAGTAAACCTGAAGTGAAGCATCGGAATCTAATACTGAACTCACAGGAGAGGTTCAAATCATCGAAAATTAGAGTGTCAGTCCTCTTGTACTTTATTTGGCATTGTGCCTTTTGTATTAAATTCGGATGCAATTTCTGTGTTTCATCATCAATAAGAAGGTCCAAGAGATACAGTAAACCAGAAGTGAAGCATCGGAATCTAAAACTGGACTCACAGGAGAGGTTCAAATCATAGAATGTTAGACTGTCAGTCCTCTTGTACTTAAGTCGGCATTGTGCCTTTTGTGTTAAATTCGAATGCAATTTCTGTGTTTCATCATCAGTAAGAAGGTACAAGGGATACAGTAAACTTGATGTTAAGCATTGGAATCTAAAACTGGACTCACAGCAGTGGTTCAAATCGTAGAATGATAGAAAGTCAGTCCTCTTGTACTTAAGTCGGCATTGTGCCTTTTGTATTAAATTCGGATGCAATTTCTGTGCTTCATCGTCAATAAGACGGTCCAAGGTATACTCTAAACCTGAAGTAAAGCATCGGAATCTAAAACTCTACTCACATGAGAGGTTCAAATCATAGAAAGTTAGAGTGTCCGTCCTCTTGTATTTAAGTCGGCATTGTGCCTTTTGTATTAAATTCGGATGCAATTTCTGTGTTTCATTATCATTAAGAATGTCCAAGGGATACAGTAAACCTGAAGTGAAGCATCGGAATCTAATACTGGACTCACAGGAGAGGTTCAAACCATCGAAAATTAGAGTGTCAGTCCTCTTGTACTTTATTTGGCATTGTGCCTTTTGTAATTAATTCGGATGCAATATCTGTGTTTCCTCATCAATAAGATGGTCCAAGGGATACAGTAAACCAGAAGTGAAGCATCGGAATCTAAAACTGGACTCACAGGAGAGGTTCAAATCATAGAATGTTAGACTGTCAGTCCTCTTGTACTTAAGTCGGCATTGGGCCTTTTGTATTAAATTCGGATGCAATATCTGTGTTTCATTATCATTAAGAATGTCCAAGGGATACAGTAAACCTGAAGTGAAGCATCGGAATCTAAAACTGGACTCACAGGAGAGGTTCAAATCATAGAAAATTAGAGTGTCACTCCTCTTGTACTTAATTTGGCATTGTGCCTTTTGTATTAAATTCGGATGCAATTTCTGTGTTTCAACATCAATTATAAGGTCCAAGGGATACAGTAAACCAGAATTGAAGCATCGGAATCTAAAACTGGACTCACAGGAGAGGTTCCAATAATAGAAAGTTAGAGTGTCAGTCCTTTTGTACTTAAGTCGGCATTGTGCTTTTGTATTAAATTCGGATGCAATTTCTGTGTTTCATCATCAATAAGAAGGTCCAAGGGATACAGTAAACCTGAAGTGAAGCATCGGAATCTAAAACTGGACTCACAGGAGAGGTTCAAATCATAGAAAATTAGAGTGTCACTCCTCTTGTACTTAATTTGGCATTGCACTTTTGTATTAAATACGTATGCAATTTCTGTGTTTCATTATCATTAAGAATGTCCAAGGGATAGAGTAAACCTGAAGTGAAGCATCGGTATCTAAAACTGGACTCACAGGAGAGGTTCAAATCATAGAAAATTAAAGTGTCAGTCCTCTTGTACTCAAGTCGGCATTGTGCCTTTTGTATTAAATTCGGACGCAATTTCTGTGTTTCATCATCAATAAGATGGTCCAAGCGATACAGTAAACCTGAAGTGAAGCATCGGAATCTAAAACTGGACTCACAGGTGAGGTACAAATCATAGTAAGTTAGACTGTCAGTCCTCTTGTACTTAAGTCGGCATTGTGCCTTTTGTATTAAATTCGGATACAATTTCTGTGTTTCATCATCAATAAGAAGGTCCAAGGGATACAGTAAACCTGAAGTGAAGCATTGGAACCTAAAACTGGACTCACAGCAGAGGTTCAAATCATAGAATGATAGAGTGTCAGTCCTCTTGAAGTAAAGTCGGCATTGTGCCTTTTGTATTAAATTCGGATGCAAATTCTGTGTTTCATAAACAACAAGAAGGTTCAAGGGATAGAGTAAACCTGAAGGGAAGCATCGGAATCTAAAACTGGACTCACAGGAGAGGTTCAAATCATAGAAAGTTAGAGTGTCAGTCCTCTTGTACTTAAGTCGGCATAGTGCATTTTGTATTAAATTCGGATGCAATTTCTGTGTTTCATTATCACTAAGATTGTCCAAGGAATACAGTAAACCTGAAGTGAAGCATCGGAATCTAATACTGAACTCACAGGAGAGGTTCAAATCATCGAAAATTAGAGTGTCAGTCCTCTTGTACTTTATTTGGCATTGTGCCTTTTGTATTAAATTCGGATGCAATTTCTGTGTTTCATCATCAATAAGAAGGTCCAAGGGATACAGTAAACCAGAAGTGAAGCATCGGAATCTAAAACTGGACTCACAGGAGAGGTTCAAATCATAGAATGTTAGACTGTCAGTCTTCTTGTACTTAAGTCGGCATTGTGCCTCTTGTGTTAAATTCGAATGCAATTTCTGTGTTTCATCATCAGTAAGAAGGTACAAGGGATACAGTAAACTTGATGTTAAGCATTGGAATCTAAAACTGGACTCACAGCAGAGATTCAAATCGTAGAATGATACAAAGTCAGTCCTCTTGTACTTAAGTCGGCATTGTGCCTTTTGTATTAAATTCGGATGCAATTTCTGTGCTTCATCGTCAATAAGACGGTCCAAGGTATACTCTAAACCTGAAGTGAAGCATCGGAATCTAAAACTCTACTCACATGAGAGGTTCAAATCATAGAAAGTTAGAGTGTCCGTCCTCTTGTTTTTAAGTCGGCATTGTGCCTTTTGTATTAAATTCGGATGCAATTTCTGTGTTTCATTATCATTAAGAATGTCCAAAGGATACAGTAAACCTGAAGTGAAGCATCGGAATCTAATACTGGACTCACAGGAGAGGTTCAAACCATCGAAAATTAGAGTGTCAGTCCTCTTGTACTTTATTTGGCATTGTGCCTTTTGTATTAAATTCGGATGCAATATCTGTGTTTCATCATCAATAAGAAGGTCCAAGGGATACAGTAAACCAGAAGTGAAGCATCGGAATCTAAAACTGGACTCACAGGAGAGGTTCAAATCATAGAATGTTAGACTGTCAGTCCTCTTGTACTTAAGTCGGCATTGGGCCTTTTGTATTAAATTCGGATGCAATATCTGTGTTTCATTATCATTAAGAATGTCCAAGGGATACAGTAAACCTGAAGTGAAGCATCGGAATCTAAAACTGGACTCACAGGAGAGGTTCAAATCATAGAAAATTAGAGTGTCAGTCCTCTTGTACTTAATTTGGCATTGTGCCTTTTGTATTAAATTCGGATGCAATATCTGTGTTTCATCATCAATAAGAAGGTCCAAGGGATACAGTAAACCAGAATTGAAGCATCGGAATCTAAAACTGGACTCACAGGAGAGGTTCCAATAATAGAAAGTTAGAGTGTCAGTCCTTTTGTACTTAAGTCGGCATTGTGCTTTTGTATTAAATTCGGATGCAATTTCTGTGTTTCATCATCAATAAGAAGGTCCAAGGGATACAGTAAACCTGAAGTGAAGCATCGGAATCTAAAACTGGACTCACAGGAGAGGTTCAAATCATAGAAAATTAGAGTGTCACTCCTCTTGTACTTAATTTGGCATTGTGCCTTTTGTATTAAATTCGGATGCAATTTCTGTGTTTCAACATCAATTATAAGGTCCAAGGGATACAGTAAACCAGAATTGAAGCATCGGAATCTAAAACTGGACTCACAGGAGAGGTTCCAATAATAGAAAGTTAGAGTGTCAGTCCTTTTGTACTTAAGTCGGCATTGTGCTTTTGTATTAAATTCGGATGCAATTTCTGTGTTTCATCATCAATAAGAAGGTCCAAGGGATACAGTAAACCTGAAGTGAAGCATCGGAATCTAAAACTGGACTCACAGGAGAGGTTCAAATCATAGAAAATTAGAGTGTCACTCCTCTTGTACTTAATTTGGCATTGCACTTTTGTATTAAATACGTATGCAATTTCTGTGTTTCATTATCATTAAGAATGTCCAAGGGATGGAGTAAACCTGAAGTGAAGCATCGGTATCTAAAACTGGACTCACAGGAGAGGTTCAAATCATAGAAAATTAAAGTGTCAGTCCTCTTGTACTCAAGTCGGGATTGTGCCTTTTGTATTAAATTCGGACGCAATTTCTGTGTTTCATCATCAATAAGATGGTCCAAGCGATACAGTAAACCTGAAGTGAAGCATCGGAATCTAAAACTGGACTCACAGGTGAGGTACAAATCATAGTAAGTTAGACTGTCAGTCCTCTTGTACTTAAGTCGGCATTGTGCCTTTTGTATTAAATTCGGATACAATTTCTGTGTTTCATCATCAATAAGAAGGTCCAAGGGATACAGTAAACCTGAAGTGAAGCATTGGAACCTAAAACTGGACTCACAGCAGAGGTTCAAATCATAGAATGATAGAGTGTCAGTCCTCTTGAACTAAAGTCGGCATTGTGCCTTTTGTATTAAATTCGGATGCAAATTCTGTGTTTCATCAACAACAAGAAGGTTCAAGGGATAGAGTAAACCTGAAGGGAAGCATCGGAATCTAAAACTGGACTCACAGGAGAGGTTCAAATCATAGAAAGTTAGAGTGTCAGTCCTCTTGTACTTAAGTCGGCATAGTGCATTTTGTATTAAATTCGGATGCAATTTCTGTGTTTCATTATCACTAAGATTGTCCAAGGAATACAGTAAACCTGAAGTGAAGCATCGGAATCTAATACTGAACTCACAGGAGAGGTTCAAATCATCGAAAATTAGAGTGTCAGTCCTCTTGTACTTTATTTGGCATTGTGCCTTTTGTATTAAATTCGGATGCAATTTCTGTGTTTCATCATCAATAAGAAGGTCCAAGGGATACAGTAAACCAGAAGTGAAGCATCGGAATCTAAAACTGGACTCACAGGAGAGGTTCAAATCATAGAATGTTAGACTGTCAGTCTTCTTGTACTTAAGTCGGCATTGTGCCTCTTGTGTTAAATTCGAATGCAATTTCTGTGTTTCATCATCAGTAAGAAGGTACAAGGGATACAGTAAACTTGATGTTAAGCATTGGAATCTAAAACTGGACTCACAGCAGAGATTCAAATCGTAGAATGATAGAAAGTCAGTCCTCTTGTACTTAAGTCGGCATTGTGCCTTTTGTATTAAATTCGGATGCAATTTCTGTGCTTCATCGTCAATAAGACGGTCCAAGGTATACTCTAAACCTGAAGTGAAGCATCGGAATCTAAAACTCTACTCACATGAGAGGTTCAAATCATAGAAAGTTAGAGTGTCCGTCCTCTTGTTTTTAAGTCGGCATTGTGCCTTTTGTATTAAATTCGGATGCAATTTCTGTGTTTCATTATCATTAAGAATGTCCAAAGGATACAGTAAACCTGAAGTGAAGCATCGGAATCTAATACTGGACTCACAGGAGAGGTTCAAACCATCGAAAATTAGAGTGTCAGTCCTCTTGTACTTTATTTGGCATTGTGCCTTTTGTATTAAATTCGGATGCAATATCTGTGTTTCATCATCAATAAGAAGGTCCAAGGGATACAGTAAACCAGAAGTGAAGCATCGGAATCTAAAACTGGACTCACAGGAGAGGTTCAAATCATAGAATGTTAGACTGTCAGTCCTCTTGTACTTAAGTCGGCATTGGGCCTTTTGTATTAAATTCGGATGCAATATCTGTGTTTCATTATCATTAAGAATGTCCAAGGGATACAGTAAACCTGAAGTGAAGCATCGGAATCTAAAACTGGACTCACAGGAGAGGTTCAAATCATAGAAAATTAGAGTGTCAGTCCTCTTGTACTTAATTTGGCATTGTGCCTTTTGTATTAAATTCGGATGCATTTTCTGTGTTTCATCATCAATAAGAAGGTCCAAGGGATACAGTAAACCTGAAGTGAAGCATCGGAATCTAAAACTGGACTCACAGGAGAGGTTCAAATCATAGAAAATTAGAGTGTCACTCCTCTTGTACTTAATTTGGCATTGTGCCTTTTGTAATAAATTCGGATGCAATTTCTGTGTTTCATCATCAATTATAAGGTGCAAGGGATACAGTAAACCAGAAGTGAAGCATCGGAATCTAAAACTGGACTCACAGGAGAGGTTCAAATCATAGAAAGTTAGAGTGTCAGTCCTCTTGCATTTAAGTCGGCATTGCACTTTTGTATTAAATTCGTATGCAATTTCTGTGTTTCATTATCATTAAGAATGTCCAAGGGATAGAGTAAACCTGAAGTGAAGCATCGGTATCTAAAACTGGACTCACAGGAGAGGTTCAAATCATAGAAAATTAAAGTGTCAGTCCTCTTGTACTTAAGTCGGCATTGTGCCTTTTGTATTAAATTCGGACGCAATTTCTGTGTTTCATCATCAATAAGATGGTCCAAGCGATACAGTAAACCTGAAGTGAAGCATCGGAATCTAAAACTGGACTCACAGGTGAGGTACAAATCATAGTAAGTTAGAGTGTCAGTCCTCTTGTACTTAAGTCGTCATTGTGCCTTTTGTATTCAATTCGGATACAATTTCTGTGTTTCATCATCAATAAGAAGGTCCAAGGGATACAGTAAACCTGAAGTGAAGCATTGGAATCTAAAACTGGACTCACAGCAGAGGTTCAAATCATAGAATGATAGAGTGTCAGTCCTCTTGTACTAAAGTCGGCATTGTGCCTTTTGTATTAAATTCGGATGCAAATTCTGTGTTTCATCAACAACAAGAAGGTTCAAGGGATAGAGTAAACCTGAAGTGAAGCATCGGAATCTAAAACTGGACTCACAGGAGAGGTTCAAATCATAGAAAGTTAGAGTGTCAGTCCTCTTGTACTTAAGTCGGCATTGTGCATTTTGTATTAAATTCGGATGCAATTTCTGTGTTTCATTATCATTAAGATTGTCCAAGGGATACAGTAAACCTGAAGTGAAGCATCGGAATCTAATACTGAACTCACAGGAGAGGTTCAAATCATCCAAAATTAGAGTGTCAGTCCTCTTGTACTTTATTTGGCATTGTGCCTTTTGTATTAAATTCGGATGCAATTTCTGTGTTTCATCATCAATAAGAAGGTCCAAGGGATACAGTAAACCAGAAGTGAAGCATCGGAATCTAAAACTGGACTCACAGGAGAGGTTCAAATCATAGAATGTTAGACTGTCAGTCCTCTTGTACTTAAGACGGCATTCTGCCTTTTGTGTTAAATTCGAATGCAATTTCTGTGTTTCATCATCAGTAAGAAGGTACAAGGGATACAGTAAACTTGAAGTGAAGCATCGGAATCTAATACTGGACTCACAGGAGAGGTTCAAACCATCGAAAATTAGAGTGTCAGTCCTCTTGTACTTTATTTGGCATTGTGCCTTTTGTATTAAATTCGGATGCAATATCTGTGTTTCATCATCAATAAGAAGGTCCAAGGGATACAGTAAACCAGAAGTGAAGCATCGGAATCTAAAACTGGACTCACAGGAGAGGTTCAAATCATAGAATGTTAGACTGTCAGTCCTCTTGTACTTAAGTCGGCATTGGGCCTTTTGTATTAAATTCGGATGCAATATCTGTGTTTCATTATCATTAAGAATGTCCAAGGGATACAGTAAACCTGAAGTGAAGCATCGGAATCTAAAACTGGACTCACAGGAGAGGTTCAAATCATAGAAAATTAGAGTGTCAGTCCTCTTGTACTTAATTTGGCATTGTGCCTTTTGTATTAAATTCGGATGCAATTTCTGTGTTTCATCATCAATAAGAAGGTCTAAGGGATACAGTAAACCAGAAGTGAAGCATCGGAATCTAAAACTGGACTCACAGGAGAGGTTCCAATAATAGAAAGTTAGAGTGTCAGTCCTCTATAACTTAAGTCGGCATTGTGCCTTTTGTATTAAATTCGAATGCAATTTCTGTGCATAATCGCCAATAAGAAGGTCCAACGTATACAGTAATCCTGAAGTGAAGCATCGGAATCTAAAACTGGACTCACAGGAGAGGTTCAAATCATAGAAAGTTAGGGTGTCAGTCCTTTTGTACTTAAGTCGGCATTGTGCTTTTGTATTAAATTCGGATGCAATTTCTGTGTTTCATCATCAATAAGAAGGTCCAAGGGATACAGTAAACCTGAAGTGAAGCATCGGAATCTAAAACTGGACTCACAGGAGAGGTTCAAATCATAGAAAATTAGAGTGTCACTCCTCTTGTACTTAATTTGGCATTGTGCCTTTTGTAATAAATTCGGATGCAATTTCTGTGTTTCATCATCAATTATAAGGTGCAAGGGATACAGTAAACCAGAAGTGAAGCATCGGAATCTAAAACTGGACTCACAGGAGAGGTTCAAATCATAGAAAGTTAGAATGTCAGTCCTCTTGCATTTAAGTCGGCATTGCACTTTTGTATTAAATTCGTATGCAATTTCTGTGTTTCATTATCATTAAGAATGTCCAAGGGATAGAGTAAACCTGAAGTGAAGCATCGGTATCTAAAACTGGACTCACAGGAGAGGTTCAAATCATAGAAAATTAAAGTGTCAGTCCTCTTGTACTTAAGTCGGCATTGTGCCTTTTGTATTAAATTCGGACGCAATTTCTGTGTTTCATCATCAATAAGATGGTCCAAGCGATACAGTAAACCTGAAGTGAAGCATCGGAATCTAAAACTGGACCCACAGGTGCGGTACAAATCATAGTAAGTTAGAGTGTCAGTCCTCTTGTACTTAAGTCGTCATTGTGCCTTTTGTATTAAATTCGGATACAATTTCTGTGTTTCATCATCAATAAGAAGGTCCAAGGGATACAGTAAACCTGAAGTGAAGCATTGGAATCTAAAACTGGACTCACAGCAGAGGTTCAAATCATAGAATGATAGAGTGTCAGTCCTCTTGTACTAAAGTCGGCATTGTGCCTTTTGTATTAAATTCGGATGCAAATTCTGTGTTTCATCAACAACAAGAAGGTTCAAGGGATAGAGTAAACCTGAAGTGAAGCATCGGAATCTAAAACTGGACTCACAGGAGAGTTTCAAAACATAGAAAGTTAGAGTGTCAGTCCTCTTGTACTTAAGTCGGCATTGTGCATTTTGTATTAAATTCGGATGCAATTTCTGTGTTTCATTATCATTAAGATTGTCCAAGGGATACAGTAAACCTGAAGTGAAGCATCGGAATCTAATACTGAACTCACAGGAGAGGTTCAAATCATCGAAAATTAGAGTGTCAGTCCTCTTGTACTTTATTTGGCATTGTGCCTTTTGTATTAAATTCGGATGCAATTTCTGTGTTTCATCATCAATAAGAAGGTCCAAGGGATACAGTAAACCAGAAGTGAAGCATCGGAATCTAAAACTGGACTCACAGGAGAGGTTCAAATCATAGAATGTTAGACTGTCAGTCCTCTTGTACTTAAGTCGGCATTGTGCCTTTTGTGGTAAATTCGAATGCAATTTCTGTGTTTCATCATCAATAAGATGGTCCAAGCGATACAGTAAACCTGAAGTGAAGCATCGGAATCTAAAACTGGACTCACAGGTGAGGTACAAATCATAGTAAGTTAGAGTGTCAGTCCTCTTGTACTTAAGTCGTCATTGTGCCTTTTGTATTAAATTCGGATACAATTTCTGTGTTTCATCATCAATAAGAAGGTCCAAGGTATACTCTAAACCTGAAGTGAAGCATCGGAATCTAAAACTCTACTCACATGAGAGGTTCAAATCATAGAAAGTTAGAGTGTCCGTCCTCTTGTATTTAAGTCGGCATTGTGCCTTTTGTATTAAATTCGGATGCAATTTCTGTGTTTCATTATCATTAAGAATGTCCAAAGGATACAGTAAACCTGAAGTGAAGCATCGGAATCTAATACTGGACTCACAGGAGAGGTTCAAACCATCGAAAATTAGAGTGTCACTCCCCTTGTACTTTATTTGGCATTGTGCCTTTTGTATTAAATTCGGATGCAATATCTGTGTTTCATCATCAATAAGAAGGTCCAAGGGATACAGTAAACCAGAAGTGAAGCATCGGAATCTAAAACTGGACTCACAGGAGAGGTTCAAATCATAGAATGTTAGACTGTCAGTCCTCTTGTACTTAAGTCGGCATTGGGCCTTTTGTATTAAATTCGGATGCAATATCTGTGTGTCATTATCATTAAGAATGTCCAAGGGATACAGTAAACCTGAAGTGAAGCATCGGAATCTAAAACTGGACTCACAGGAGAGGTTCAAATCATAGAAAATTAGAGTGTCAGTCCTCTTGTACTTAATTTGGCATTGTGCCTTTTGTATCAAATTCAGATGCAATTTCTGTGTTTCATCATCAATAAGAAGGTCCAAGGGATACAGTAAACCAGAAGTGAAGCATCGGAATCTAAAACTGGACTCACAGGAGAGGTTCCAATAATAGAAATTTAGAGTGTCAAACCTCTATAACTTAAGTCGGCATTGTGCCTTTTGTATTAAATTCGAATGCAATTTCTGTGCATAATCGCCAATAAGAAGGTCCAACGTATACAGTAATCCTGAAGTGTAGCATCGGAATCTAAAACTGGACTCACAGGAGAGGTTCAAATCATAGAAAGTTAGAGTGTCAGTCCTTTTGTACTTAAGTCGGCATTGTGCTTTTGTATTAAATTCGGATGCAATTTCTGTGTTTCATCATCAATAAGAAGGTCCAAGGGATACAGAAAATCTGAAGTGAAGCATCGGAATCTAAAACTGGACTCACAGGAGAGGTTCAAATCATAGAAAATTAGAGTGTCACTCCTCTTGTACTTAATTTGGCATTGTGCCTTTTGTAATAAATTCGGATGCAATTTCTGTGTTTCATCATCAATTATAAGGTGCAAGGGATACAGTAAACCAGAAGTGAAGCATCGGAATCTAAAACTGGACTCACAGGAGAGGTTCAAATCATAGAAAGTTAGAGTGTCAGTCCTCTTGCATTTAAGTCGGCATTGCACTTTTGTATTAAATTCGTATGCAATTTCTGCGTTTCATTATCATTAAGAATGTCCAAGGGATAGAGTAAACCTGAAGTGAAGCATCGGTATCTAAAACTGGACTCACAGGAGAGGTTCAAATCATAGAAAATTAAAGTGTCAGTCCTCTTGTACTTAAATCATCATTGTGCCTTTTGTATTAAATTCGGACGCAATTTCTGTGTTTCATCATCAATAAGATGGTCCAAGCGATACAGTAAACCTGAAGTGAAGTATCGGAATCTAAAACTGGACTCACAGGTGAGGTACAAATCATAGTAAGTTAGAGTGTCAGTCCTCATGTACTTAAGTCGTCATTGTGCCTTTTGTATTAAATTCGGATACAATTTCTGTGTTTCATCATCAATAAGAAGGTCCAAGGTATACAGTAAACCTGAAGTGAAGCATTGGAATCTAAAACTGGACTCACAGCAGAGGTTCAAATCATAGAATGATAGAGTGTCAGTCCTCTTGTACTAAAGTCGGCATTGTGCCTTTTGTATTAAATTCGGATGCACATTCTGTGTTTCATCAACAGCAAGAAGGTTCAAGGGATAGAGTAAACCTGAAGTGAAGCATCGGAATCTAAAACTGGACTCACAGGAGAGGTTCAAATCATAGAAAGTTAGAGTGTCAGTCCTCTTGTACTTAAGTCGGCATTGTGCATTTTGTATTAAATTCGGATGCAATTTCTGTGTTTCATTATCTTTAAGAATGTCCAAGGGATACAGTAAACCTGAAGTGAAGCATCGGAATCTAATACTGGACTCACAGGAGAGGTTCAAATCATCGAAAATTAGAGTGTCAGTCCTCTTGTACTTTATTTGGCATTGTGCATTTTGTATTAAATTCGAATGCAATTTCTGTGTTTCATTATCATTAAGAATGTCCTAGGGATACAGTAAACCTGAAGTGAAGCATCGGAATCTAATACTGAACTCACAGGAGAGGTTCAAATCATCGAAAATTAGAGTGTCAGTCCTCTTGTACTTTATTTGGCATTGTGCCTTTTGTATTAAATTCGGATGCAATTTCTGTGTTTCATCAACAACAAGAAGGTTCAAGGGATAGAGTAAACCTGAAGTGAAGCATCGGAATCTAAAACTGGACTCACAGGAAAGGTTCAAATCATAGAATGTTAGACTGTCAGTCCTCTTGTACTTAAGTCGGCATTGTGCCTTTTGTATTAAACTCGGATGCAATTTCTGTGTTTCATTATCACTAAGAATGCCCAAGGGCTACAGTAAACCTGAAGTGAAGCATCAGATTCTAAAACTGGACTCACAGGATATGTTCAAATCATAGAAAATTAGAGTGTCAGTCCTCTTGTTTTTAATTTGGCATTGTGCCTTTTGTATTAAATTCGGATGCAATTTCTGTGTTTCATCATCAATAAGAAGGTCCAAGGGATACAGTAAACCAGAAGTGAAGCATCGGAATCTACAACTGGACTCACAGGAGAGGTTCAAATCGTAGAAAGTTAGAGTGTCAGTCCTCTTGTACTTAAGTCGGCATTGTGCCTTTTGTATTAAATTCGGATGCAATTTCTGTGTTTCATCGTCAATAAGAAAGTCCAAGGGATACAGTAAACCTTAACTGAAGCATCGGAATCTAAAACTATACTCAAAGGAGAGGTTCAAATTATAGAAAGTTAGAGAGTCAGTCCTCTTGTACTTAAGTCGACATTGTGCATTTTGTAGTAAATTAGGATGGAAATTCTGTGTTTCTTCATCAATAAAAAGGTCCAAGGGATACAGTAAACCTGAAGTGAAGCATCGGGATCTAAAACTGGACTCACAGGCGAGGTTCAAATCATAGAAAGTTAGAGTGTCAGTCCTTTTGTACTTAATTTGGCATTGTGCCTTTTGTATTGAATTCGGATGCAATTTCGGTGTTTCATCATCAATAAGAAGGTCCAAGGGATACAGTAAACCAGAAGTGAAGCATTGGAATCTAAAACTGGACTCACAGGAGAGGTTCAAATCATAGAATGTTAGACTGTCAGTCCTCTTGTACTTAAGTCGGCATTGTGCCATTTGTATTAAATTCGGATGTAATTTCTGTGTTTCATTATCATTAAGAATGTCCAAGGGATACAGTAAACCTGAAGTGAAGCATCAGAATCTAAAACTGGACTCACAGGAGAGTTTCAAATTATAGAAAATTAGAGTGTCAGTCCTCTTGTACTTAATTTGGCATTGTGCCTTTTGTATTAAATTCGGATGCAATTTCTGTGTTTCATCATCAATAAGAAGGTCCAAGGGATACTGTAAACCTGAAGTGAAGCATCGGAATCTAAAACTGGACTCACAGGACAGGTTCAAATCATAGAAAATTAGAGTGTCAGTCCTCTTGTACTTAATTTGGCATTGTGCCTTTTGTATTGAATTCGGATGCAATTTCTGTGTTTCATCATCAATAAGAAGGTCCAAGGGATACAGTAAACCAGAAGTGAAGCATCGGAATCTAAAACTGGACTCACAGGACAGGTTCAAATCATAGAATGTTAGAGTGTCAGTCCTCTTGTACTTATGTCGGCATTGTGCCTTTTGTATTAAATTCGGATGCAATTTCTGTGTTTCATCGTCAATAAGAAAGTCCAAGGGATACAGTAAACCTGAACTGAAGCATCGGAATCTAAAACTATACTCACAGGAGAGGTTCAAATTATAGAAAGTTAGAGAGTCAGTCCTCTTGTACTTAAGTCGACATTGTGCATTTTGTATTAAATTGGGATGGAAAATCTGTGTTTCTTCATCAATAAGAAGGTCCAAGGGATACAGTAAACCTGAAGTGAATCATCGGAATCTAAAACTGGACTCACAGGAGAGGTTCAAATCATAGAAAGTTAGAGTATCTGTCCTCTTGCACTCAAGAAGGCATTCTGCTTTGGGTATTAAATTCGGATGCAATTTCTGTGTTTCATCAACAATGAGAAGGTCCAAGGGATACAGTAAACCTGAAGTGAAGCATCGGAACTTAAGACTGGACTCACAGGTGAGGTTCAAATCATAGAAATTTAGAGTGTCAGTCCTCTTGTACTTAAGTCGGCATTGTGCGTTTTGTGTTAAATTCGGATGCAATTTCTGTGTTTCATCATCAGTAAGAAGGTACAAGGGATACAGTAAACCTGATGTTAAGGATTGGAATCGAAAACTGGACTCACAGCAAGGGTTCAAATCGTAGAATGATAGAGTGTCACTCCTCTTGTACTTAAGTCGGCATTGTGCCTTTTGTATTAAATTCGGATGCAATTTCTGTGCTTCATCGTCAATAAGACGGTCCAAGGTACACTCTAAACCTAAAGTGAAGCATCGGAATCTAAAACTCTACTCACATGAGAGGTTCAAATCATAGAAAGTTAGAGTGTCAGTCCTCTTGTACTTAAGTCGGCATTGTGCCTTTTGCATTAAATTCGGATGCAATTTCTGTGTTTCATCGTCAATAAGAAGGTCCAAGGGATACAGTAAACCTGAAGTGAAGCATCGGAATCTAATACTGGACTCACAGGAGAGGTTCAAATCATCGAAAATAGAGTGTCAGTCCTCTTGTACTTTATTTGGCATTATGCCTTTTGTATTAAATTCGGATGCAATTTCTGTGTTTCATCGTCAATAAGAAGGTTCAAGGGATACAGTTAAGCTGAAGTGAAGCATCGGAATCTAATACTGGACTCACTGGAGAGGTTCAAATCATAGTAAGTTAGAGTGTCCGTCCTCTTGTATTTAAGTCGGCATTGTGCCTTTTGTATTAAATTCGGATGCAATTTCTGTGTTTCATTATCATTAAGAATGTCCAAGGGATACAGTAAACCTGAAGTGAAGCATCGGAATCTAATACTGGACTCACAGGAGAGGTTCAAATCATCGAAAATTAGAGTGTCAGTCCTCTTGTACTTTATTTGTCATTGTGCCTTTTGTATTAAATTCGGATGCAATTTCTGTGTTTCATCATCAATAAGAAGGTCCAAGGGATACAGTAAACCAGAAGTGAAGCATCGGAATCTAAAACTGGACTCACAGGAGAGGTTCAAATCATAGAATGTTAGACTGTCAGTCCTCTTGTACTTAAGTCGGCATTGAGCCTTTTGTATTAAATTCGGATGCAATATCTGTGTTTCATTGTCATTAAGAATGTCCAAGGGATACAGTAAACCTGAAGTGAAGCATCGGAATCTAAAACTGGACTCACAGGAGAGGTTCAAATCATAGAAAATTAGAGTGTCAGTCCTCTTGTACTTAATTTGGCATTGTGCCTTTTGTATCAAATTCGGATGCAATTTCTGTGTTTCATCATCAATAAGAAGGTCCAAGGGATAGAGTAAACCAGAAGTGAGGCATCAGAATCTAAAACTGGACTCACAGGAGAGGTTCAAATCGTAGAAAGTTAGAGTGTCAGTCCTCTTGTACTTAAGTCGGCATTGTGCTTTTGTATTAAATTCGGATGCAATTTCTGTGTTTCATCATAAATAAGAAGGTCCAAGGAATACAGTAAACCTGAAGTGAAGCATTGGAATCTAAAACTGGACTCACGTCAGAGGTTCAAATCATAGAATGATAGAGTGTCAGTCCTCTTGTACTTAAGTCGGCATTGTGCCTTTTGCATTAAATTCGGATGCAAATTCTGTGTTTCATCAACAACAAGATGGTTCAAGGGATAGACTAAACCAGAAGTGAAGCATCGGAATCTAAAACTATACTCACAGGAGAGGTTCAAATCATAGAAAGTTAGAGAGTCAGTCCTCTTGTACTTAAGTCAGCATTGTGCATTTTGTATTAAATTCGGATGGAAATTCTGTGTTTCTTCATCAATAAGAAGGTCCAAGGGATACAGTAAACCTGAAGTGAAGCATCGGAATCTAATACTGGACTCACAGGAGAGGTTCAAATCATCGAAAATTAGAGTGTCAGTCCTCTTGTACTTTATTTGTCATTGTGCCTTTTGTATTAAATTCGGATGCAATTTCTGTGTTTCATCATCAATAAGAAGGTCCAAGGGATACAGTAAACCAGAAGTGAAGCATCGGAATCTAAAACTGGACTCACAGGAGAGGTTCAAATCATAGAAAGTTAGAGTGTCAGGCCTCTTGCATTTAAGTCGGCATTGCCCTTTTGTATTAAATTCGTATGCAATTTCTGTGTTTCATTATCATTAAGAATGTCCAAGGGATAGAGTAAACCTGAAGTGAAGCATCGGAATCTAAAACTGGACTCGCGGGAGAGGTTCAAATCATAGAAAATTAAAGTGTCAGTCCTCTTGTACTTAAGTCGGCATTGTGCCTTTTGTATTAAATTCGGATGCAATTTCTGTGTTTCACCATCAATAAGAAGGTCCAAATGATACAGTAAACCTGAAGTGGAGCATTGGAATCTAAAACTGGACTCACAGCAGAGGTTCAAATCATAGAATGATAGAGTGTCAGTCCTCTTGTACTTAAGTCGGCATTGTGCCTTTTGTATTAAATTCGGATGCAATTTCTGTGTTTCATCAACAACAAGAATGTTCAAGGGATAGAGTAAACCTGAAGTCAAGCATCGGAATCTAAAACTGGACTCACAGGAGAGGTTCAAATCATAGAATGTTAGACTGTCATTCCTCTTGTACTTAAGTCGGCATTGTGCCTTTTGTATTAAATTCGGATGCGATTTCTTTGATTCATTATCATTAAGAATGTCCAAGGGATACAGTAAACCTGAAGTGAAGCATCAGATTCTAAAACTGGACGCACAGGAGAGGTTCAAATTATAGAAAGTTAGAGAGTCAGTCCTCTTGTACTTAAGTCGACATTGTGCATTTTGTATTAAATTCGGATGGAAATTCTGTGTTTCTTCATCAATAAAAAGGTCAAAGGGATACAGTAAACCTGAAGTGAAACATCGGAATCTAAAACTGGACTCACAGGAGAGGTTCAAATCATAAAAAGTTAGAGTATCAGTCGTCTTGCACTTAAGCCGGCATTGTGCCTTTTGTATTAAATTCGGATGCAATTTCTGTGTTTCATCATCAATGAGAAGGTCCAAGGGATACAGTAAACCTGAAGTGAAGCATCGGAACTTAAGACTGGACTCACAGGTGAGGTTCAAATCATAAAAATTTAGAGTGTCAGTCCTCTTGTACTTAAGTCGGCATTGTGCCTTTTGTATTAAATTCGGATGCAATTTCTGTGTTTCATCATCAGTAAGAAGGTACAAGGGATACAGTAAACCTGATGTTAAGCATTGGAATCTAAAACTGGACTCACATCAAAGGTGCATATCGTAGAATGATTGAGTGTCAGTCCTCTTGTATTTATGTCGGCATTGTGCCATTTGTATTAAATTCGGATGCAATTTCTGTGCTTCATCGTCAATAAGATGGTCCAAGGTATACTCTAAACCTGAAGTGAAGCATCGGAATCTAAAACTCTACTCATATGAGAGGTTCAAATCATAGAAAGTTAGAGTGTCAGTATTCTTGTACTTAAGTCGGCATTGTGCCTTTTGTATTAAATTCGGATGCAATTTCTGTGTTTCATCGTCAATAGGAAGGTCCAAGGGATACAGTAAACCTGAAGTGAAGCATCGGAATCTAAAACTGGACTAACAGGAGAGGTTCAAATCATAGAAAGTTAGAGTGTCAGTCCTCTTGTACTTCAGTCGGCATTGTGCATTTTGTATTAAATTCGGATGGAAATTCTGTGTTTCATCGTCAATAAGAAGGTCCAAGGGATACAGTTAACCTGAAGTGAAGCATCGGAATCTAAAACTGGACTCACTGGAGAGGTTCAAATCATAGAAAGTTAGAGTGTCCGTCCTCTTGTATTTAAGTCAGCATTGTGCCTTTTGTATTAAATTCGGATGCAATTTCTGTGTTTCATTATCATTAAGAATGTCCAAGGGATACAGTAAACCTGAAGTGAAGCATCGGAATCTAATACTGGACTCACAGGAGAAGTTCAAATCATCGAAAATTAGAGTGTCAGTCCTCTTGTACTTAATTTGGCATTGTGCCATTTGTATTAAATTCGGTTGCAATTTCTTTGTTTCATCAACAATAAGAAGGTCCAAGGGATACAGTAAACCAGAAGTGAAGTATCGGAATCTAAAACTAGACTCACAGGAGAGGTTCAAATCATAGAATGTTAGACTGTCAGTCCTCTTGTACTTAAGTCGGCATTGGGCCTTTTGTATTAAATTCGGATGCAATATCTGTGTTTCATTATCATTAAGAATGTCCAAGGGATACAGTAAACCTGAAGTGAAGCATCGGAATCTAAAACTGGACTCACAGGAGAGGTTCAAATAATAGAAAATTAGAGTGTCAGTCCTCTTGTACTTAATTTGGCATTGTGCCTTTTGTATTAAATTCGGATGCAATTTCTGTGTTTCATCATCAATAGGAAGGGTCAAGGGATACAGTAAACCAGAAGTGAAGCATCGGAATCTAAAACTGGACTCACAGGAGAGGTTCAAATCATAGAAAGAGTGTCAGTCCTCTATAACTTAAGTCGGCATTGTGCCTTTTGTATTAAATTCGAATGCAATTTCTGTGCTTCATCGCCAATAAGAAGGTCCAACGTATACAGTAATCCTGAAGTGAAGCATCGGGATCTAAAACTGGACTCACAGGAGAGGTTCAAGCCATAGAAAGTTAGAGTGTCATTCCTCTTGTACTTAAGTCGGCATTGTGCGTTTTGTATTAAATTCGGATGCAATTTCTGTGTTTCATCATCAATAAGATGGTCCAAGCGATACAGTAAACCTGAAGTGAAGCATCGGAATCTAAAACTGGACTCACAGGTGAGGTTCAAATCATAGAAAGTGAGAGTGTCAGTCCTCTTGTACTTAAGTCGGCATTGTGCCTTTTGTATTAAATTCGGATGCAATTTCTGTGTTTCATCATAAATAAGAAGGTCCAAGGAATACAGTAAACCTGAAGTGAAGCATTGGAATCTAAAACTGGACTCACGTCAGAGGTTCAAATCATAGAATGATAGAGTGTCAGTCCTCTTGTACTTAAGTCGGCATTGTGCCTTTTGCATTAAATTCGGATGCAAATTCTGTGTTTCATCAACAACAAGATGGTTCAAGGGATAGACTAAACCAGAAGTGAAGCATCGGAATCTAAAACTATACTCACAGGAGAGGTTCAAATCATAGAAAGTTAGAGAGTCAGTCCTCTTGTACTTAAGTCAGCATTGTGCATTTTGTATTAAATTCGGATGGAAATTCTGTGTTTCTTCATCAATAAGAAGGTCCAAGGGATACAGTAAACCTGAAGTGAAACATCGGAATCTAAAACTGGACTCACAGGAGAGGTTCAAATCATAGAAAGTTAGAGTATCAGTCCTCTTGCACTTAAGCCGACATTGTGCCTTTTGTATTAAATTCGGATGCAATTTCTGTGTTTCATCATCAATGAGAAGGTCCAAGGGATACAGTAAACCTGAAGTGAAGCATCGGAACTTAAGACTGGTCTCACAGGTGAGGTTCAAATCATAGAAATTTAGAGTGTCAGTCCTCTTGTACTTCAGCCAGCATTGTGCCTTTTGTATTAAATTCGGATGCAATTTCTGTGTTTCATCATCAATAAGAAGGTACAAGGGAGACAGTAAACCTGATGTTTAGCATTGGAATCTAAAACTGGCTCACAGCAGAGTTTCAAATCATAGAAAGTTAGAGAGTCGGTCCTCTTGTACTTAAGTCGGCATTGTGCATTTTGTATTAAATTCGGATGGAAATTCTGTGTTTCTTCATCAATAAGAAGGTCCAAGGGATACAGTAAACCTGAAGTGAAACATCGGAATCTAAAACTGGACTCACAGGAGAGGTTCAAATCATAGAAAATTAGAGTATAAGTCCTCTTGAACTTAAGCCGGCATTGTGCTTTTTGTGTCAGATTCGGATGCAATTTCTGTGTTCCATCATCAATGAGAAGGTCCAAGGGATACAGTAAACCTGAAGTGAAGCATCGGAACTTAAGACTGGACTCACAGGCGAGGTTCAAATCATAGAAATTTAGAGTGTCAGTCCTCTTGTACTTAAGTCGGCATTGTGCCTTTTGTATTAAATTCGGATGCAATTTCTGTATTTCATCATCAATAAGAAGGTACAAGGGATACAGTAAACCTGATGTTTAGCATTGGAATCTAAAACTGGACTCACAGCAGAGGTTCAAATCGTAGAATGATAGAGTGTCAGTCCTCTTGTACTTAAGTCGGCATAGTGCCTTTTGTATTAAATTCGGATGCAATTTCTGTGTTTCATCGTCAAAAAGAAAGTCCAAGGGATACAGTAAACCTGAAGTGAAGCATCGGAATCCAAAACTGGACTCACAGGAGAGGTTCAAATCATAGAAAATTAGAGTGTCAGTCCTCATGTACTTAAGTCGGCATTGTGCATTTTTTTTTTAAATTCGGATGGAAATTCTGTGTTTCATCGTCAATAAGAAGGTCCAAGGGATACAGTTAACCTGAAGTGAAGCATCGGAATCTAAAACTGGACTCACTGGAGAGGTTCTAATTATAGAGAGTTAGAGTGTCAGTCCTCTTGTTTTTATGTCGGAATTGTGCCTTTTGTATTAAATTGGGATGCAATTTCTGTGTTTCATTATCATTAAGAATGTCCAAGGGATACAGTAAACCTGAAGTGAAGCATCGGAATCTAAAACTGGACTCACAGGAGAGGTTCAAATCATCGAAAATTAGAGTGTCAGTCCTCTTGAACTTAATTTGGCATTGTGCCTTTTGTATTAAATTCGGATGCAATTTCTGTGTTTCATTATCATTAAGATTGTCCAAGGGATACAGTAAACCTGAAGTGATGCATCGGAATCTAAAACTGGACTCACAGGAGAGGTTCAAATCATAGAACATTAGAGTGTCATTCCTCTTGTACTTAATTTGGCATTGTGCCTTTTGTATTAAATTCGGATGCAATTTCTGTGTTTCGTCATCAATAAGAAGGTCCAAGGGATACAGTAAACTGGAAGTGAAGCATCGGAATCTAAAACTGGACTCACAGGAGAGGTTCAAATCATAGAAAGTTAGAGTGTCAGTCCTCTTGTATTTAAGTCGGTATTGTGCCTTTTGTATTAAATTCGGATGCAATTTCTGTGTTTCATCGTCAATAAGAAAGTCACGGGATACAGTAAACCTGAAGTGAAGCATCGGAATCTAAAACTATACTCACAGGAGAGGTTCAAATCATAGAAAGTTAGAGAGTCAGTCCTCTTGTACTTAAGTAGGCATTGTGCATTTTATATTAAATTCGGATGCAATTTCTGTGTTTCATCATCAACGAGAAGGTCCAAGGGATACAGTAAACCTGAAGTGAAGCATCGGAACTTAAGACTGGACTCACAGGTGAGGTTCAAATCATAAAAATTTAGAGTGTCAGTTCCCTTGTACTTAAGTCGGCATTGTGCCTCTTGTATTAAATTCGGATGCAATTTCTGTGTTTCATCATCAGTAAGAAGGTACAAGGGATACAGTAAACCTGATGTTAAGCATTGGAATCTAAAACTGGACTCACATCAAAGGTTCATATCGTAGAATGATTGAGTGTCAGTCCTCTTGTACTTATGTCGGCATTGTGCCATTTGTATTAAATTCGGATGCAATTTCTGTGCTTCATCGTCAATTAGACGGTCCAAGGTATACTCTAAACCTGAAGTGAAGCATCGGAATCTAAAACTCTTCTCACATGAGAGGTTCAAATCATAGAAAGTTAGAGTGTCAGTCCTCTTGTACTTAAGTCGGCATTGTGCCTTTTGTATTAAATTCGGATGCAATTTCTGTGTTTCATCGTCAATAGGAAGGTCCAAGGGATACAGTAAACCTGAAGTGAAGCATCGGAATCTAAAACTGGACTAACAAGAGAGGTTCAAATCATAGAAAGTTAGAGTGTCAGTCCTCTTGTACTTAAGTCGGCATTGTGCATTTTGTATTAAATTCGGATGAAAATTCTGTGTTTCATGGTCAATAAGAAGGTCCAAGGGATACAGTTAACCTGAAGTGAAGCATCGGAATCTAAAACTGGACTCACTGGAGAGGTTCAAATCATAGAAAGTTAGAGTGACCGTCCTCTTGTATTTAAGTCAGCATTGTGCCTTTTGTATTAAATTCGGATGCAATTTCTGTGTTTCATTATCATTAAGAATGTCCAGGGATACAGTAAACCTGAAGCGAAGCATCGGAATCTAATACTGGACTCACAGGAGAGGTTCAAATCATCGAAAATTAGAGTGTCAGTCCTCTTGTACTTAATTTGGCATTGTGCTATTTGTATTAAATTCGGATGCAATTTCTGTGTTTCATCAACAATAAAAAGGTCCAAGGGATACAGTAAACCAGAAGTGAAGTATCGGAATCTAAAACTGGACTCACAGGAGAGGTTCAAATCATAGAATGTTAGACTGTCTGTCCTCTTGCACTTAAGTCGGCATTGGGACTTTTGTATTAAATTCGGATGCAATATCTGTGTTTCATTATCATTAAGAATGTCCAAGGGATACAGTAAACCTGAAGTGAAGCATCGGAATCTAAAACTGGACTCACAGGAGAGGTTCAAATAATAGAAAATTAGAGTGTCAGTCCTCTTGTACTTAATTTGGCATTGTCCCTTTTGTACTAAATTCGGATGCAATTTCTGTGTTTCATCATCAATAAGAAGGGTCAACGGATACAGTAAACCAGAATTGAAGCATCGGAATCTAAAACTGGACTCACAGGAGAGGTTCAAATCATAGAAAAGGTGTCAGTCCTCTATAACTTAAGTCGGCATTGTGCCTTTTGTATTACATTCGAATGCAATTTCTGTGCTTCATCGCCAATAAGAAGGTCCAACGTATACAGTAATCCTGAAGTGAAGCATCGGAATCTAAAACTGGACTCACAGGAGAGGTTCAAGCCATAGAAAGTTAGAGTGTCATTACTCTTGTACTTAAGTCGGCATTGTGCGTTTTGTATTAAATTCGGATGCAATTTCTGTGTTTCATCATCAATAAGATGGTCCAAGCGATACAGTAAACCTGAAGTGAAGCATTGGAATCTAAAACTGGACTCACAGTTGAGGTTCAAATCATAGAAAGTTAGAGTGTCAGTCCTCTTGTACTTAAGTCGGCATTGTGCCTTTTGTATTAAATTCGGATGCAATTTCTGTGTTTCATCATAAATAAGAAGGTCCAAGGGATACAGTAAGCCTGAAGTGAAACATTGGAATCTAAAACTGGACTCACGTCAGAGGTTCAAATCATAGAATGATAGAGTGTCAGTCCTCTTGTACTTAAGTCGGCATTGTGCCTTTTGTATTAAATTCGGATGCAAATTCTGTGTTTCATCAACAACAAGATGGTTCAAGGGATAGACTAAACCTGAAGTGAAGCATCGGAATCTAAAACTATACTCACAGGAGAGGTTCAAATCATAGAAAGTTAGAGAGTCAGTCCTCTTGTACTTAAGTCAGCATTGTGCATTTTGTATTAAATTCGGATGGAAATTCTGTGTTTCTTCATCAGTAAGAAGGTCCAAGGGATACAGTAAACCTGAAGTGAAACATCGGATTCTAAAACTGGACTCACAGGAGAGGTTCAAATCATAGAAAGTTAGAGTATCAGTCCTCTTGCACATAAGCCGACATTGTGCCTTTTGTATTAAATTCGGATGCAATTTCTGTGTTTCATCATCAATGAGAAGGTCCAAGGGATACAGTAAACCTGAAGTGAAGCATCGGAACTTAAGACTGGTCTCACAGGTGAGGTTCAAATCATAGAAATTTAGAGTGTCAGTCCTCTTGTACTTCAGCCAGCATTGTGCATTTTGTATTAAATTCGGATGCAATTTCTGTGTTTCATCATCAATAAAAAGGTACAAGGGATACAGTAAACCTGATGTTTAGCATTGGAATCTAAAACTGGCTCACAGCAGAGTTTCAAATCATAGAAAGTTAGAGAGTCAGTCCTCTTGTACTTAAGTCGGCATTGTGCATTTTGTATTAAATTCGGATGGAAATTCTGTGTTTCTTCATCAATAAGAAGGTCCAAGGGATACAGTAAACCTGAAGTGAAACATCGGAATCTAAAACTGGACTCACAGGAGAGGTTCAAATCATAGAAAATTAGAGTATAAGTCCTCTTGAACTTAAGCCGGCATTGTGCTTTTTGTGTCAAATTCGGATGCAATTTCTGTGTTTCATCATCAATGAGAAGGTCCAAGGGATATAGTAAACCTGAAGTGAAGCATCGGAACTTAAGACTGGACTCACAGGTGAGGTTCAAATCATAGAAATTTAGAGTGTCAGTCCTCTTGTACTTAGGTCGGCATTGTGCCTTTTGTATTAAATTCGGATTCAATTTCTGTATTTCATCATCAATAAGAAGGTACAAGGGATACAGTAAACCTGATGTTTAGCATTGGAATCTAAAACTGGACTCACAGCAGAGGTTCAAATCGTAGAATGATAGAGTGTCAGTCCTCTTGTACTTAAGTCGGCCTAGTGCCTTTTGTATTAAATTCGGATGCAATTTCTGTGTTTCATCGTCAAAAAGAAAGTCCAAGGGATACAGTAAACCTGAAGTGAAGCATCGGAATCCAAAACTGGACTCACCGGAGAGGTTCAAATCATAGAAATTAGAGTGTCAGTCCTCATGTACTTAAGTCGGCATTGTGCATTTTTTTTTAAAATTCGGATGGAAATTCTGTGTTTCATCGTCAATAAGAAGGTCCAAGGGATACAGTTAACCTGAAGTGAAGCATCGGAATCTAAAACTGGACTCACTGGAGAGGTTCTAATTATAGAGAGTTAGAGTGTCAGTCCTCTTGTTTTTATGTCGGAATTGTGCCTTTTGTATTAAATTGGGATGCAATTTCTGTGTTTCATTATCATTAAGAATGTCCAAGGGATACAGTAAACCTGAAGTGAAGCATCGGAATCTAAAACTGGACTCACAGGAGAGGTTCAAATCATCGACAATTAGAGTGTCAGTCCTCTTCAACTTAATTTGGCATTGTGCCTTTTGTATTAAATTCGGATGCAATTTCTGTGTTTCATTATCATTAAGATTGTCCAAGGGATACAGTAAACCTGAAGTGATGCATCGGAATCTAAAACTGGACTCACAGGAGAGGTTCAAATCATAGAACATTAGAGTGTCATTCCACTTGTACTTAATTTATCATTGTGCCTTTTGTATTAAATTCGGATGCAATTTCTGTGTTTCGTCATCAATAAGAAGGTCCAAGGGATACAGTAAACCGGAAGTGAAGCATCGGAATCTAAAACTGGACTCACAGGAGAGGTTCAAATCATAGAAAGTTAGAGTGTCAGTCCTCTTGTATTTAAGTCGGTATTGTGCCTTTTGTATTAAATTCGGATGCAATTTCTGGGTTTCATCGTCAATAAGAAAGTCACGGGATACAGTAAACCTGAAGTGAAGCATCGGAATCTAAAACTATACTCACAGGAGAGGTTCAAATCATAGAAAGTTAGAGAGTCAGTCCTCTTGTACTTAAGTAGGCATTGTGCATTTTATATTAAATTCGGATGCAATTTCTGTGTTTCATCATCAATGAGAAGGTCCAAGGGATACAGTAAACCTGAAGTGAAGCATCGGAACTTAAGACTGGACTCACAGGTGAGGTTCAAATCATAAAAATTTAGAGTGTCAGTCCTCTTGTACTTAAGTCGGCATTGAGCCTCTTGAATTAAATTCGGATGCAATTTCTGTGTTTCTTCATCAGTAAGAAGGTACAAGGGATACAGTAAACCTGATGTTAAGCATTGGAATCTAAAACTGGACTCACATCAAAGGTTCATATCGTAGAATGATTGAGTGTCAGTCCTCTTGTACTTATGTCGGCATTGTGCCATTTGTATTAAATTCGGATGCAATTTCTGTGCTTCATCGTCAATAAGACGGTCCAAGGTATACTCTAAACCTGAAGTGAAGCATCGGAATCTAAAACTCTACTCACATGAGAGGTTCAAATCATAGAAAGTTAGAGTGTCAGTCCTCTTGTACTTAAGTCGGCATTGTGCCTTTTGTATTAAATTCGGATGCAATTTCTGTGTTTCATCGTCAATAGGAAGGTCCAAGGGATACAGTAAACCTGAAGTGAAGCATCGGAATCTAAAACTGGACTAACAGGAGAGGTTCAAATCATAGAAAGTTAGAGTGTCAGTCCTCTTGTACTTAAGTCGGCATTGTGCATTTTGTATTAAATTCGGATGAAAATTCTGTGTTTCATCGTCAATAAGAAGGTCCAAGGGATACAGTTAACCTGAAGTGAAGCATCGGAATCTAAAACTGGACTCACTGGAGAGGTTCAAATCATAGAAAGTTAGAGTGTCCGTACTCTTGTTTTTAAGTCAGCATTGTGCCTTTTGTATTAAATTCGGATGCAATTTCTGTGTTTCATTATCATTAAGAATGTCCAGGGATACAGTAAACCTGAAGCGAAGCATCGGAATCTAATACTGGACTCACAGGAGAGGTTCAAATCATCGAAAATTAGAGTGTCAGTCCTCTTGTACTTAATTTGGCATTGTGCTATTTGTATTAAATTCGGATGCAATTTCTGTGTTTCATCAACAATAAGAAGGTCCAAGGGATACAGTAAACCAGAAGTGAAGTATCGGAATCTAAAACTGGACTCACAGGAGAGGTTCAAATCATAGAATGTTAGACTGTCAGTCCTCTTGTACTAAAGTCGGCATTGGGCCTTTTGTATTAAATTCGGATGCAATATCTGTGTTTCATTATCATTAAGAATGTCCAAGGGATACAGTAAACCTGAAGTGAAGCGTCGGAATCTAAAACTGGACTCACAGGAGAGGTTCAAATAATAGAAAATTAGAGTGTCAGTCCTCTTGTACTTAATTTGGCATAGTGGCTTTTGTATTAAATTCGGATGCAATTTCTGTGTTTCATCATCAATAAGAAGGGTCAACGGATACAGTAAACCAGAAGTGAAGCATCGGAATCTAAAACTGGACTCACAGGAGAGGTTCAAATCATAGAAAGAGTGTCAGTCCTCTATAACTTAAGTCGGCATTGTGCCTTTTGTATTACATTCGAATGCAATTTCTGTGCTTCATCGCCAATAAGAAGGTCCAACGTATACAGTAATCCTGAAGTGAAGCATCGGAATCTAAAACTGGACTCACAGGAGAGGTTCAAGCCATAGAAAGTTAGAGTGTCATTACTCTTGTACTTAAGTCGGCATTGTGCGTTTTGTATTAAATTCAGATGCAATTTCTGTGTTTCATCATCAATAAGATGGTCCAAGCGATACAGTAAACCTGAAGTGAAGCATCGGAATCTAAAACTGGACTCACAGTTGAGGTTCAAATCATAGAAAGTTAGAGTGTCAGTCCTCTTGTACTTAAGTCGGCATTGTGCCTTTTGTATTAAATTCGGATGCAATTTCTGTGTTTCATCATAAATAAGAAGGTCCAAGGGATACAGTAAACCTGAAGTGAAGCATTGGAATCTAAAACTGGACTCACGTCAGAGGTTCAAATCATAGAATGATAGAGTGTCAGTCCTCTTGTACTTAAGTCGGCATTGTGCCTTTTGTATTAAATTCGGATGCAAATTCTGTGTTTCATCAACAACAAGATGGTTCAAGGGATAGACTAAACCTGAAGTGAAGCATCGGAATCTAAAACTATACTCACAGGAGAGGTTCAAATCATAGAAAGTTAGAGAGTCAGTCCTCTTGTACTTAAGTCAGCATTGTGCATTTTGTATTAAATTCGGATGGAAATTCTGCGTTTCTTCATCAATAAGAAGGTCCAAGGGATACAGTAAACCTGAAGTGAAACATCGGATTCTAAAACTGGACTCACAGGAGAGGTTCAAATCATAGAAAGTTAGAGTATCAGTCCTCTTGCACATAAGCCGACATTGTGCCTTTTGTATTAAATTCGGATGCAATTTCTGTGTTTCATCATCAATGAGAAGGTCCAAGGGATACAGTAAACCTGAAGTGAAGCATCGGAACTTAAGACTGGTCTCACAGGTGAGGTTCAAATCATAGAAATTTAGAGTGTCAGTCCTCTTGTACTTCAGCCAGCATTGTGCATTTTGTATTAAATTCGGATGCAATTTCTGTGTTTCATCATCAATAAAAAGGTACAAGGGATACAGTAAACCTGATGTTTAGCATTGGAATCTAAAAATGGCTCACAGCAGAGTTTCAAATCATAGAAAGTTAGAGAGTCAGTCCTCTTGTACTTATGTCGGCATTGTGCATTTTGTATTAAATTCGGATGGAAATTCTGTGTTTCTTCATCAATAAGAAGGTCCAAGGGATACAGTAAACCTGAAGTGAAACATCGGAATCTAAAACTGGACTCACAGGAGAGGTTCAAATCATAGAAAATTAGAGTATAAGTCCTCTTGAACTTAAGCCGGCATTGTGCTTTTTGTGTCAAATTCGGATGCAATTTCTGTGTTTCATCATCAATGAGAAGGTCCAAGGGATATAATAAACCTGAAGTGAAGCATCGGAACTTAAGACTGGACTCACAGGTGAGGTTCAAATCATAGAAATTTAGAGTGTCAGTCCTCTTGTACTTAAGTCGGCATTGTGCCTTTTGTATTAAATTCGGATGCAATTTCTGTATTTCATCATCAATAAGAAGGTACAAGGGATACAGTAAACCTGATGTTTAGCATTGGAATCTAAAACTGGACTCACAGCAGAGGTTCAAATCGTAGAATGATAGAGTGTCAGTCCTCTTGTACTTAAGTCGGCATTGTGCCTTTTGTATTAAATTCGGATGCAATTTCTGTGTTTCATCGTCAAAAAGAAAGTCCAAGGGATACAGTAAACCTGAAGTGAAGCATCGGAAACCAAAACTGGACTCACAGTAGAGGTTCAAATCATAGAAAGTTAGAGTGTCAGTCCTCATGTACTTAAGTCGGCATTGTGCATTTTTTTTTAAAATTCGGATGGAAATTCTGTGTTTCATCGTCAATAAGAAGGTCCAAGGGATAGAGTTAACCTGTAGTGAAGCATCGGAATGTAAAACTGGACACACTGGAGAGGTTCTAATTATAGAGAGTTAGAGTGTCAGTCCTCTTGTTTTTATGTCGGAATTGTGCCTTTTGTATTAAATTGGGATGCAATTTCTGTGTTTCATTATCATTAAGAATGTCCAAGGGATACAGTAAACCTGAAGTGAAGCATCGGAATCTAAAACTGGACTCACAGGAGAGGTTCAAATCATCGAAAATTAGAGTGTCAGTCCTCTTGAACTTAATTTGGCATTGTGACTTTTGTATTAAATTCGGATGCAATTTCTGTGTTTCATTATCATTAAGATTGTCCAAGGGATACAGTAAACTGGAAGTGAAGCATCGGAATCTAAAACTGGAGTCACTAAGAGGTTCAAATCATAGAAAGTTAGAGTGTCAGTCCTCTTGTATTTAAGTCGGCATTGTGCCTTTTGTATTAAATTCGGATGCAATTTCTGTGTTTCATTATCATTACGAATGTCCAAGGGATACAGTAAACCTGAAGTGAAGCATCGGAATCTAAAACTGGACTCACAGGACAGGTTCAAATCATAGAAAATTAGAGTTTCAGTCCTCTTGTACTTAATTTAGCATTGTGCCTTTTGTATTAAATTCGGATGCAATTTCTGTGTTTCATCATCAATAGGAAGGTGCAAGGGATACAGTAAACCTGAAGTGAAGCATCGGAATCTAAAACTGGACTCACAGGAGAGGTTCAAATCATAGAAAGTTAGACTGTCAGTCCTCTTGTACTTAAGTCGGCATTGTGCCTTTTGTATTAAATTCGGATGCAAATTCTGTGTTTCATCGTCAATAAGAAGGTCCAAGGGATACAGTAAACCTGAAGTGAAGCATCGGAATCTAAAACTGTACCCACAGGTGAGGTTCAAATCATAGAAAGTTAGAGTGTCTGTCCCCTTGTACTTCAGTCGGCATTGTGCCTTTTGTATTACATTTGGATGCAAATTCTGTGTTTCATCGTCAAGAAGAAAGTCAAGGGATACAGTAAACCTGAAGTGAAGCATCGGAATCTAAAACTATACTCACAGGAGAGGTTCAAATCATATAAAGTTAGAGTGTCAGTCCTCTTGTACTTAAGTCGGCGTTGTGCCTTTTGTATTAAATTCGGATGCAATTTCTGTGTTTCATCGTCAATAAGAAAGTCCAAGGGATACAGTAATTCTGAAGTGAAGCATCGGAATCTAAAACTATACTCACAGGAGAGGTTCAAATCATAGAAAGTTAGAGTGTCAGTCCTCTTGTACTTAAGTCGGCATTATGCATTTTGTATTAAATTCGGATGGAAATTCTGTGTTTCATCATCAATAAGAAGGTCCAAGGGATACAGTAAACCTGAAGTGAAACATCGGAATCTAAAACTGGACTCACAGGAGAGGTTCAAATCATAGAAATTTAGAGTATCAGTCCTCTTGTACTTAAGCCGGCATTTTGTGCCTTTTGTATTTAATTCGGATGCAGTTTTTGTGTTTCATCATCAATGAGAAGGTCCAAGGGATACAGTAAACCTGAGGTGAAGCATCGGAACTTAAAACTGGACTCACAGGTGAGGTTCAAAACATAGAAATTTAGAGTGTCAGTCCTCTTGTACTTAAGTCGGAATTGTGCCTTTTGTATTAAATTGGGATGCAATTTCTGTGTTTCATTATCATTAAGAATGTCCAAGGGATACAGTAAACCTGAAGTGAAGCATCGGAATCTAAAACTGGACTCACAGGAGAGGTTCAAATCATAGAAAGTTAGAGTGTCAGTCCTCTTGTACTTAAGTCGGCATTGTGCCTTTTGTATTAAATTCGGATGCAATTTCTGTGTTTCATCGTCAATAAGAAAGTCCAAGGGATACAGTAATTCTGAAGTGAAGCATCGGAATCTAAAACTATACTCACAGGAGAGGTTCAAATCATAGAAAGTTAGAGTGTCAGTCCTCTTGTACTTAAGTCGGCATTGTGCATTTTGTATTAAATTCGGATGGAAATTCTGTGTTTCATCATCAATAAGAAGGTCCAAGGGATACAGTAAACCCGAAGTGAAACATCGGAATCTAAAACTGGACTCACAGGAGAGGTTCAAATCATAGAAATTTAGAGTATCAGTCCTTTTGTACTTAAGCCGGCATTTTGTGCCTTTTGTATTAAATTCGGATGCAATTTTTGTGTTTCATCATCAATGAGAAGGTCCAAGGTATACAGTAAACCTGAGGTGAAGCATCGGAACTTAAAACTGGACTCACAGGTGAGGTTCAAAACATAGAAATTTAGAGTGTCAGTCCTCTTGTACTTAAGTCGGAATTGTGCCTTTTGTATTAAATTGGGAAGCAATTTCTGTGTTTCATTATCATTAAGAATGTCCAAGGGATACAGTAAACCTGAAGTGAAGCATCGGAATCTAAAACTGGACTCACAGGAGAGGTTCAAATCATCGAACATTAGAGTGTCAGTCCTGTTGAACTTAATTTGGCATTGTGCCTTTTGTATTAAATTCGGATGCAATTTCTGTGTTTCATTATCATTAAGATTGTCCAAGGGATACAGTAAACCTGAGGTGAAGCATCGGAATCTAAAACTGGACTCACAGGAGAGGTTCAAATCATAGAAAGTTAGAGTGTCAGTCCTCTTGTACTTATGTCGGCATTGTGCCTTTTGTATTAAATTCGGATGCAATTTCTGTGTTTCATCGTCAATAAGAAAGTCAAGGGATACAGTAAACCTGAAGTGAAGCATCGGAATCTAAAACTGGACCCACAGGTGAGGTTCCAATCATAGAAAGTTAGAGTGTCTGTCCTCTTGTACTTCAGTCGGCATTGTGCTATTTTTATTAAATTCGGATGCAATTTCTGTGTTTCATCGTCAATAAGGAGGTCCAAGGGATACAGTAAACCTGAAGTGAAGCATCGAATCTAAAACTGGACTCGCAGGAGAGGTTCAAATCATAGAAAGTTAGAGTGTCAGGCCTCTCTATTACTGAAGTCGGCATTGTGCCTTTTGTAGTAAATTCGGATGCAATTTCTGTGCTTCATCGCCAATAAGAAGGTCCAACGTATACAGTAATCCTGAAGTGAAGCATCGGAATCTAAAACTGGACTCACAGGAGAGGTTCAAATCATAGAAAGTTAGAGTGTCAGTCCTCTTGTACTTAAGTCGGCATTGTGCCTTTTGTATTAAATTCGGATGCAATTTCTGTGTTTCATCGGCAATAAGAAAGTCCAAGGGATACAGTAATTCTGAAGTGAAGCATCGGAATCTAAAACTATACTCACAGGAGAGGTTCAAATCATAGAAATTTAGAGTGTCAGTCCTCTTGTACTTAAGTCGGCATTGTGCATTTTGTATTAAATTCCGATGGAAATTCTGTGTTTCATCATCAATAAGAAGGTCCAAGGGATACAGTAAACCTGAAGTGAAACATCGGAATCTAAAACTGGACTCACAGGAGAGGTTCAAATCATAGAAATTTAGAGTATCAGTCCTCTTGTACTTAAGCCGGCATTTTGTGCCTTTTGTATTAAATTCGGATGCAATTATTGTGTTTCATCATCAATGAGAAGGTCCAAGGGATACAGGAAACCTGAGGTGAAGCATCGGAGCTTAAAACTGGACTCACAGGTGGGGTTCAAAACATAGAAATTTAGAGTGTCAGTCCTCTTATACTTAAGTCGGCATTGTGCCTTTTGTATTAAATTCGGATGCAATTTCTGTGTTTCATCATCAATAAGAAGGTACAAGGGATACAGTAAACTTGAAGTGATGCACTGGAATCTAAAACTGGACTCACAGCAGAGGTTCAAATCATAGAATGATAGAATGTTAGTCCTCTTGTACTTAAGTCGCTATTGAGCCTTTTGTATTAAATTCGGATGCAATTTCTGTGCTTCATCGAGAATAAGACGGTCCAAGGTATACACTAAACCTGAAGTGAAGCATCGGAATCTAAAACTGGACTCACAGGAGAGGTTCAAATCATAGAAAGTTAGCGTGTCAGTCCTCTTGTACTTAAGTCGGCATTGTGCCTTTTGTATTAAATTCGGATGCAATTTCTGAGTTTCATCGTCAAAAAGAAGGTCCAAGGGATACAGTAAACCTGAAATGAAGCATCGGAATCTAAAACAGGACTCAAAAGAGATTCAAATCATAGAAAGATAGAGTGTCAGTCCTCTTGTACTTAAGTCGGCATTGTGAATTTTGTATTAAATTCGGATGGAAATTCTGTGTTTCATCGTCAATAAGAAGATCCAAGGGATACAGTTAACCTGAAGTGAAGCATCGGAGTCCATAACTGGACTCACTGGAGAGGTTCATATCATAGGAAGTTAGAGTGTCAGTCCTCTTGTATTTAAGTCGGCATTGTGCCTTTTGTATCAAATTCGGATGCAATTTCTGTGTTTCATTATCATTAAGAATGTCCAAGGGATACAGTAAACCTGAAGTGAAGGATCGGAATCTAAAACGGGACTCACAGGAGAGGTTCAAATCATAGAAAATTAGTGTGTCAGTCCTCTTGTACTTAATTTGGCATTGTGCCTTTTGTATTACATTCGGATGCAATTTCTGTGTTTCATCATCAATAAGAAGGTACAAGGGATACAGTAAACCAGAAGTGAAGCATCGGAATCTAAAACTGGACTCACAATAGAGTATCAAATCATAGATGGTTTGAGTATCGATCCTCTTGCACTTAAGCCGGCACTGTGCCTTTTGTATTAAATTCGGATGCAATTTCTGTGTTTCATCATCAATGAGAAGGTCCAAGGGATACAGTAAACCTGAAGTGAAGCATCGGAACTTAAGACTGGACCCACAGGTGAGTTTCAAATCATAGAAATTTAGAGTGTCAGCCTTCTTGTACTTAAGTCGGCATTGTGCCTTTTGTATTAAATTCGGATGCAATTTCTGTGCTTCATCATCAGTAAGAAGGTACAAGGGATACAGTAAACCTGATGTGAAGCATTGGAATCTAAAACTGGACTCACGGCAGAGGTTCAAATCGTAGAATGATAGAGTGTCAGTCCTCTTGTACTTAAGTCGGCATTGTGCCTTTTGTTTTAAATTCGGATGCAATTTCTGTGTTCCATCGTCAATATGAAAGTCAAGGGATACAGTAAACCTGAAGTGAAGCATCGGAATCTAAAACTGGACTCACAGGAGAGGTTCAAATCATAGAAAGTTAGAGTGTCAGTCCTCTTGTATTTAAGTCGGCATTGTGCCTTTTGTATTAAATTCGGATGCAATTTCTGTGTTTCATTATCATTAACAATGTCCAAGGGATACAGTAAACGTGAGGTGAAGCATCGGAATCTAATACTGGACTCACAGGAGAGGTTCAAATCATCGAAAATTAGAGTGTCAGTCCTCTTGTACTTAATTCGACATTTTGCCTTTTGTATTATATTCGGATGCAACTTCTGTGTTTCATCATCAATAAGAAGGTCCAAGGGATACAGTAAACCAGAAGTGAAGCATCGGAATCTAAAACTGGACTCATAGAAGAGGTTCAAATCATAGAATATTAGACTGTCAGTCCTCTTGTACTTAAGTCGGCATTGTGCCTTTTGTATTAAATTCGGATGCAATTTCTGTGTTTCATTATCATTACGAATGTCCAAGGGATACAGTAAACCTGAAGTGAAGCATCGGAATCTGAAACTGGAGTCACAGGAGAGGTTCAAATCATAGAAAATTAGAGTGTCAGTCCTCTTGTACTTAATTTGGCATTGTGCCTTTTGTATTAAATTCGGATGCAATTTCTGTGTTTCATCATCAATATGAAGGTGCAAGGGATACAGTAAACCAGAAGTGAAGCATCGGAATCTAAAACTGGACTCAAAGGAGAGGTTCAAATCATAGAAAGATAGAGTGTCAGTCCTCTTGTACTTAAGTCGGCATTGTGAATTTTGTATTAAATTCGGATGGAAATTCTGTGTTTCATCGTCAATAAGAAGATCCAAGGGATACAGTTAACCTGAAGTGAAGCATCGGAGTCCATAACTGGACTCACTGGAGAGGTTCATATCATAGGAAGTTAGAGTGTCAGTCCTCTTGTATTTAAGTCGGCATTGTGCCTCTTGTATTAAATTCGGATGCAATTTCTGTGTTTCATTATCATTAAGAATGTCCAAGGGATACAGTAAACCTGAAGTGAAGGGTCGGAATCTAAAACTGGACTCACAGGAGAGGTTCAAATCATAGAAAATTAGTGTGTCAGTCCTCTTGTACTTAATTGGGCATTGTGCCTTTTCTATTACATTCGGATGCAATTTCTGTGTTTCATCATCAATAAGAAGGTACAAGGGATACAGTAAACCAGAAGTGAAGCATCGGAATCTAAAACTGGACTCACAGGAGAGGTTCAAATCATAGATGGTTTGAGTATCGATCCTCTTGCACTTAAGCCGGCACTGTGCCTTTTGTATTAAATTCGGATGCAATTTCTGTGTTTCATCATCAATGAGAAAGTCTAAGGGATACAGTAAACCTGAAGTGAAGCATCGGAACTTAAGACTGGACCCACAGGTGAGTTTCAAATCATAGAAATTTAGAGTGTCAGCCTTCTTGTACTTTAGTCGGCATTGTGCCTTTTGTATTAAATTCGGATGCAATTTCTGTGCTTCATCATCTGTAAGAAGGTACAAGGGATACAGTAAACCTGATGTGAAGCATTGGAATCTAAAACTGGACTCACGGCAGAGGTTCAAATCGTAGAATGATAGAGTGTCAGTCCTCTTGTACTTAAGTCGGCATTGTGCCTTTTGTATTAAATTCGGATGCAATTTCTGTGTTTCATCGTCAAAAAGAAGGTCCAAGGGATACAGTAAACCTGAAGTGAAGCATCGGAATCTAAAACTGGACTCACAGGAGAGGTTCAAATCATAGAAAGTTAGAGTGTCAGTCCTCTTGTATTTAAGTCGGCATTGTGCCTTTTGTATTAAATTCGGATGCAATTTCTGTGTTTCATTATCATTAACAATGTCCAAGGGATACAGTAAACGTGAGGTGAAGCATCGGAATCTAATACTGGACTCACAGGAGAGGTTCAAATCATCGAAAATTAGAGTGTCAGTCCTCTTGTACTTAATTCGACATTTTGCCTTTTGTATTAAATTCGGATGCAATTTCTGTGTTTCATCATCAATAAGAAGGTCCAAGGGATACAGTAAACCAGAAGTGAAGCATCGGAATCTAAAACTGGACTCATAGAAGAGGTTCAAATCATAGAATATTAGACTGTCAGTCCTCTTGGACTTAAGTCGGCATTGTGCCTTTTGTATTAAATTCGGATGCAATTTCTGTGTTTCATTATCATTACGAATGTC
Organism: Schistocerca americana; assembly: GCF_021461395.2. Lineage (NCBI taxonomy): Eukaryota > Metazoa > Arthropoda > Insecta > Orthoptera > Acrididae > Schistocerca > Schistocerca americana. The sequence continues at coordinate 3,532,568 of NW_025725687.1, read as the reverse complement.
CAAGGGATACAGTAAACCTGAAGTGAAGCATCGGAATCTGAAACTGGAGTCACAGGAGAGGTTCAAATCATAGGAAATTAGAGTGTCAGTCCTCTTGTACTTAATTTGGCATTGTGCCTTTTGTATTAAATTCGGATGCAATTTCTGTGTTTCATCATCAATAAGAAGGTGCAAGGGATACCGTAAACCAGAAGTGAAGCATCGGAATCTAAAACTGGACTCACAGGAGAGGTTCAAATCATAGAATGTTAGACTGTCAGTCCTCTTGTACTTAAGTCTGCATTGTGCTTTTTGTATTAAATTCGGATGCAAATTCTGTGTGTCATCGTCAATAAGAAGGTCCAAGGGATACAGTAAACCTGAAGTGAAGCATCGGAAACGAAAACTGGACCCACAGGTGAGGTTCAAATCATAGAAAGTTAGAGTGTCAGTCCCCTTGTACTTCAGTCGGCATTGTGCTTTTTGTATTAAATTCGGATGCAATTTCTGTGTTTCATCGTCAATAAGGAGGTCCACGGGATACAGTAAACCTGAAGTGAAGCATCGGAATCTAAAACTATACTCAAAGGAGAGGTTCAAATCATAGAAAGTTAGAGCGTCAGTCCTCTTGTACTTAAGTCGGCATTGTGCATTTTGTATTAAATTCGGATGGAAATTATGTGTTTCATCATCAATAAGAAGGTCCAAGGGATACAGTAAACCTGAAGTGAAACATCGGAATCTAAAACTGGACTCACAGGAGAGGTTCAAATCATAGAAATTTAGAGTATCAGTCCTCTTGTACTTAAGCCAGCATTTTGTGCCTTTTGTATTATATTCGGATGCAATTATTGTGTTTCATCATCAATGAGAAGGTCCAAGGGATACAGTAAACCTGAGGTGAAGCATCGGAGCTTAAAACTGGACTCACAGGTGAGGTTCAAAACATAGAAATTTAGAGTGTCAGTCCTCTTGTACTTAAGTCGGCATTGTGCCTTTTGGATTAAATTCGGATGCAATTTCTGTATTTCATCATCAATAAGAAGGTACAAGGGATACAGTAAACTTGAAGTGATGCAATGGAATCTAAAACTGGACTCACAGCAGAGGTTCAAATCATAGAATGATAGAATGTTAGTCCTCTTGTACTTAGGTCGCTATTGAGCCTTTTGTATTAAATTCGGATGCAATTTCTGTGCTTCATCGAGAATAAGACGGTCCAAGGTATTCACTAACCCTGAAGTGAAGCATTGGAATCTAAAACTGGACTCACAGGAGAGGTTCAAATGATAGAAAATTAGAGTATCAGTCCTCTTGTACTTAAGCCGGCATTTTGTGCCTTTTGTATTAAATACGGATGCAATTTCTGTGTTTCATCATCAATGAGAAGGTCCAAGGGATACAGTAAACCCGACTTGAAGCATCGGAACTTAAAACTGGACTCACAGGTGAGGTTCAAATCACTGAAATTCTGAGTGTCAGTCCTCTTGTAGTTAAGTCGGCATTGACCCTTTTGTATTAAATTCGGATGCAATTTCTGTGTTTCATCGTCAATAAGAAGGTTCAAGGGATACAGTAAACCTGAAGTGAAGCATTGGAATCTAAAACTGGACACACAGCAGAGGTTCAAATCATAGAATGACAGAATGTCAGTCCTCTTGTACTTAAGTCGGCATTGTGCCTTTTGTATTAAATTCGGATACAATTTCTGTGCTTCATCGTGAATAAGACGGTCCAAGGTATCCACTAAACCTGAAGTGAAGAATCGGAATCTAAAACTGGACCCACAGGAGAGGTTCAAATCATAGAAAGTTAGAGTGTCAGTAATCTTGTACTTAAGTCGGCATTGTGCCTTTTGTATTAAATTCGGAAGCAATTTCTGTGTTTCATCGTCAAAAAGAAGGTCCAAGGGATACAGTAAACCAGAAGTGAAGCATCGGAATCTCAAAACTGGACTCACAGGAGAGGTTCATATCATAGAATGTTAGTCTATCAGTCCTCTTGTACTTAAGTCGGCATTGTGCCTTTTGTATTAAATTCGGATGCAATTTCTGTGTTTCATTATCATTAAGAATGTCCAAGGGATACAGTATACTTGAAGTGAAGCATCGGAATCTAAAACTGGACTCACAGGAGAGGTCCAAATCATAGAAAATTAGAGTGTCAGTCCTCTTGTAATTAATTTGCCATTGTGCCTTTTGTATTAAATTCGGATGCAATTTCTGTGTTTCATCATCAATAAGAAGTTCCAAGGGATACAGTAAACCAGAAGTGAAGCATCGGAATCTAAAACTGGACTCACAGGAGAGGTTCAAATCATAGAAAGTTAGAGTGTCAGTCCTCTTGTACTTAAGTCGGCATTGTGCATTTTGTATTAAATTCGGATGGAAATTCTGTGTTTCATCATCAATAAGAAGGTCCAAGGGATACAGTAAATCTGAAGTGAAACATCGGAATCTAAAACTAAACTCAGAGGAGAGGTTCAAATCATAGAAAATTAGAGTATCAGTCCTCTTGTACTTAAGCCGGCATTTTGTGCCTTTTGTATTAAATTCGGATTCAATTTCTGTGTTTTATCATCAATGAGAAGGTCCAAGGGATACAGTAAACCTGAGGTGAAGCATCGGAACTTAAAACTGGACTCACAGGTGAGGTTCAAATCATAGTAATTTAGAGTGTCAGTCCTCTTGTACTTAAGTCGGCATTGAGCCTTTTGTATTAAATTCGGATGCAATTTCTGTTTTTCATCATCAATAAGATGGTACAAGGGATACAGTAAACCTGAAGTGAAGCATTGGAATCTAAAACTGGACTCACAGGAGAGGTTCAAATCATAGAAAATTAGAGTATCAGTCCTCTTGTACTTAAGCCGGCATTTTGTGCCTTTTGTATTAAATACGGATGCAATTTCTGTGTTTCATCATCAATAAGAAGGTACAAGGGATACAGTAAACCTGAAGTGAAGCATTGGAATCTAAAACTGGACACACATCAGAGGTTCAAATCATAGAATGACAGAATGTCAGTCCTCTTGTACTTAAGTTGGCATTGTGCCTTTTGTATTAAATTCGGATGCAATTTCTTTGCTTCATCGTGAATAAGACGGTAAAAGGTATACACTAAACCTGATGTGAAGCATCGGATCTAAAACTGGACTCACAGGAGAGGTTTAAATCATAGAAAGTTAGAGTGTCAGTCCTCTTGTACTTAAGTCGGCATTGTGCCTTTTGTATTAAATTCGGATGCAATTTCTGTGTTTCATCGTCAAAAACAAGGTCCAAGGGATACAGTAAACCTAAGTGAAGCATCGGAATCTAAAACTGGACTCACAGGAGAGGTTCAAATCATAGAATGTTAGAGTGTCAGTCCTCTTGTACTTAAGTCGGCATTGTTCATTTTGTATTAAATTCGGATGGAAATTCTGTGTTTCATCGTCAATAAGAAGGTTAAAGGGATACAGTTAATTTGAAGTGAAGCATCGGAATCTAAAAGTGGACTCACTGGAGAGGTTCACATCATAGGATGTTAGAGTGTCAGTCCTCTTGTATTTAAGTCGGCATTGTGCCTTTTGTATTAAATTCGGATGCAATTTCTGTGTTTCATTATCATTAAGAATGTCCAAGGGATACAGTAAACCTGAAGTGAAACATCGGAATCTAAAACTAAACTCACAGGAGAGGTTCAAATCATAGAAATTTAGAGTGACAGTCCTCTTGTACCTTATTTGGCTTTATGCTTTTGTAATAAATTCGGATGCAATGTCTGTGTTTCATCATTAATAAGAAGATCCAAGGGATACAGTTAACCTGAAGTGAAGCATCGGAGTCCATAACTTGACTCACTGGAGAGGTTCATATCATAGGAAGTTAGAGTGTCAGTCCTCTTGTATTTAAGTCGGCATTGTGCCTTTTGTATTAAATTCGGATGCAATTTCTGTGTTTCATTATCATTAAGAATGTCCAAGGGATACAGTAAACCTGAAGTGAAGGATCGGAATCTAAAACTGGACTCACAGGAGAGGTTCAAATCATAGAAAATTAGTGTGTCAGTCCTCTTGTACTTAATTGGGCATTGTGCCTTTTGTATTACATTCGGATGCAATTTCTGTGTTTCATCATCAATAAGAAGGTACAAGGGATACAGTAAACCTGAAGTGAAGCATCGGAATCTAAAACTGGACTCACAGGAGAGGTTCAAATCATAGAAAGTTAGAGTGTCAGTCCTCTTGTATTTAAGTCGGCATTGTGCCTTTTGTATTAAATTCGGATGCAATTTCTGTGTTTCATTATCATTAACAATGTCCAAGGGATACAGTAAACGTGAGGTGAAGCATCGGAATCTAATACTGGACTCACAGGAGAGGTTCAAATCATCGAAAATTAGAGTGTCAGTCCTCTTGTACTTAATTCGACATTTTGCCTTTTGTATTAAATTCGGATGCAATTTCTGTGTTTCATCATCAATAAGAAGGTCCAAGGGATACAGTAAACCAGAAGTGAAGCATCGGAATCTAAAACTGGACTCATAGAAGAGGTTCAAATCATAGAATATTAGACTGTCAGTCCTCTTGTACTTAAGTCGGCATTGTGCCTTTTGTATTAAATTCGGATGCAATTTCTGTGTTTCATTATCATTACGAATGTCCAAGGGATACAGTAAACCTGAAGTGAAGCATCGGAATCTGAAACTGGAGTCACAGGAGAGGTTCAAATCATAGGAAATTAGAGTGTCAGTCCTCTTGTACTTAATTTGGCATTGTGCCTTTTGTATTAAATTCGGATGCAATTTCTGTGTTTCATCATCAATAAGAAGGTGCAAGGGATACAGTAAACCAGAAGTGAAGCATCGGTATCTAAAACTGGACTCACAGGAGAGGTTCAAATCATAGAATGTTAGACTGTCAGTCCTCTTGTACTTAAGTCTGCATTGTGCTTTTTGTATTAAATTCGGATGCAAATTCTGTGTGTCATCGTCAATAAGAAGGTCCAAGGGATACAGTAAACCTGAAGTGAAGCATCGGAAACGAAAACTGGACCCACAGGTGAGGTTCAAATCATAGAAAGTTAGAGTGTCAGTCCCCTTGTACTTCAGTCGGCATTGTGCTTTTTGTATTAAATTCGGATGCAATTTCTGTGTTTCATCGTCAATAAGGAGGTCCACGGGATACAGTAAACCTGAAGTGAAGCATCGGAATCTAAAACTATACTCAAAGGAGAGGTTCAAATCATAGAAAGTTAGAGCGTCAGTCCTCTTGTACTTAAGTCGGCATTGTGCATTTTGTATTAAATTCGGATGGAAATTCTGTGTTTCATCATCAATAAGAAGGTCCAAGGGATACAGTAAACCTGAAGTGAAACATCGGAATCTAAAACTGGACTCACAGGAGAGGTTCAAATCATAGAAATTTAGAGTATCAGTCCTCTTGTACTTAAGCCAGCATTTTGTGCCTTTTGTATTATATTCGGATGCAATTATTGTGTTTCATCATCAATGAGAAGGTCCAAGGGATACAGTAAACCTGAGGTGAAGCATCGGAGCTTAAAACTGGACTCACAGGTGAGGTTCAAAACATAGAAATTTAGAGTGTCAGTCCTCTTGTACTTAAGTCGGCATTGTGCCTTTTGGATTAAATTCGGATGCAATTTCTGTATTTCATCATCAATAAGAAGGTACAAGGGATACAGTAAACTTGAAGTGATGCAATGGAATCTAAAACTGGACTCACAGCAGAGGTTCAAATCATAGAATGATAGAATGTTACTCCTCTTGTACTTAGGTCGCTATTGAGCCTTTTGTATTAAATTCGGATGCAATTTCTGTGCTTCATCGAGAATAAGACGGTCCAAGGTATACACTAAACCTGAAGTGAAGCATTGGAATCTAAAACTGGACTCACTGGAGAGGTTCAAATGATAGAAAATTAGAGTATCAGTCCTCTTGTACTTAAGCCGGCATTTTGTGC